>NW_006400032.1:2514617-2561126 GCF_000299155.1 Elephantulus edwardii
GTCCTCCAGATTTCTTGGTACAACTTGGTGAGCACATCCAGGGTACCATCTGTTGAAATATGTCAATTGGTAAGCCATCAATTCCTGTGGCCTTGCTTTTTGTCAATTCCTTCAGAGCAGCTTAAATTTCTACCTTCATCACCACAGGCTTTTGCTAATATGTTGTTTCAAGGCCACACAGCTAATAAACTATTCCAGCCAGGTAATCTGAGTCTAGATTCATACTCATAACTACCACATTATGATGTAAAATTATAGTTTGAGAGACCGAAATTCCAAACTCACTCTCATGGATAAAATCTCTTTAACTTTTCCAAAATCTACATACAAATTTATTAATATATGTACAGACATAGATACACCCCACACCACACATACAGACATCTATGATTGATATATCCATGAGGTACACGGTATAATGATACTAAACATAAGTAAGTTTGCTTTCAGCAGTCTATGTTGGGACTAAAGCATCTCCATTTGTACTGTATTTGTCATAGTATTTGGTAAATATTATGGAAAGAATACACACATACTATCATAAACTAAGATTCATAGGGTTCCTTTGCCCTTTTCTCTTTTCCCTTCAGAAATTATGATGTCGCTACTTAATTGACTGATTTCCATTTGATATTTCATCATTTTTGTCTTTCTTCTTAGATGTCATTGAGTCAATTGTGACTCAGAGCAATGCTGTGATTAGGGCAGAACTGTCCCATAGGATTTTCTTGCCTGTAATCTTCAGGGAAGCAGATCACCAGGTATTCCTCCTATGGAGCTAATGGATATATTTGAACTACTAAGTGCTAAATCATTGTGCCACCAGGGTTCCTTAGTTCATCATTACTAACCATTTCATCTTATTTGGATCCACAATCAACACCCTTGGTACCAACAGTCAAGAAATCAAAAGATAGTGGGCATCCTTGCCTAGTTCCTGTTCTTAAAGGGAATGCCTTTAACCTCTCTCCATTAAGAACAATGTTGGCAATTGGACAATTAAAACAGACATTCAGATGGCGGGGAAGAAGAACAAACTGGGGAGGAGGGTAGAGAGAATGGTGCAGCAATGAAGGAATGAAAACCCAAAATCCCTGTAAATGTTCATTAAAACTAATAAAATTTAATAAAAAAAAAAGAAGTCAAAAGATGTAATGCATTGAAAAAAATCTGCTTCAAAGGACCTCTCCAAAGTCCTAGGGAGCAATGATGTCCTTTTAAAGACCAAGGTGCAACTAATCTAAGCCATGGTCTTTTCAATTACTTTCTATGTGTCTGAAAGTTGGACAACTACTAAGGATGACAGAAAAAAATATATGAGCTGTGGTGTTGAAGAAGGGCACTGTATATCCTATGGACTGGCAAGAGAGCAAATCTGACTTCCTTGGTGAAAGTGCAACCAGGATGCTTTTTGGAGGCAAGGATGGTGAAACTTGCCTCCTAACAGCATCCTCTGAGTCTCACAATACTTTGAGCACGTTATTAGAGGGCCCCGTCCTTGTAAAAGGACATCGTTCTTGGAGAGGTAGAGGATCACCATAAGATAAAAAGAACTTCAACAAGATGGATTGTTAACAATGACTGTAAAAATGGGTTCAAGTGTACTGGAAATGGTGAGGATGACACAAGATAGGGCAATGTTCAAATTCATTGTTCATAGAGTCGCTATGAGTTGCATAGACTTAAAGGCACATAACAACAACTACTACTCATTGCTGTTGAGTTGGAACCAAGGCATAGCTGACACACCTGTGGGTTTTCAAACCCCGTGAATGTCAATCATATGGGAAGGAATTGCCCATCTTTCTCTTAAGAAGCAGCTGGTAGATTTGAACTGCCTGCCTTTGAGCTGACAATAGAACTCCTTATCCACTAGGCCATCAGAGCTCCTTATCTCATCATTAGCAAATATTAATTAAAAACACTTTTACAAAATAGATTTCAAAACACTTTTAATAACTAACTTTCCCTTTGTCCCCAGAAAATTTTATTTCTTCAATACCTCTTGAATGCTCTTTTCCTCAAATCTTAGAAATGAACAAGCTTGGGAAAAGATACTCCACCATCCTATCTATTCCTCAGATAAAGGAACATTCCTGGAAGTTCCTCTTGTCAAACCTTTGGATCCTAGACTTGAAGTATTTTAGCTATACAGCTTTTCTCTTCTTTCCTAATGAGATGCTTGGGTCTCGTCCCTCACTGTGAACAGTGCTCATTCTGTGGAATTTTGCCAGTCAATCCTCCTCACTTAAGGAAGGGCATAGAAAAGGAGTTGTCGGAGGAAATATTTTGAAAGCTAAGGTTGATGGTTTGAGCCCACCAGCCACCCTATGGGATAAAAAAATGAGGCAGTCTGCTTCCATAAAGATTTATAGTCTTTTAGGGAAGTTCTTCTCAGCCCTAAATGTTGATGAGTCACAATTGACTAGAAGGCAGCGGGAAGGAAAGAGGAGGACATAAATCTGCCGCTTATTGTAAATTTCAAGACTACTTGAAATTAACAACTTGAAAATATGCCTCACTTCATCTCAGTTTCCCCTAAAAGAGCAACATTTTATAGCAGACCATCTAAATTATTTTAGACCACAGATAATCTGGTGTGAAATACTTTATGATATTGTCATATCTACATTTTCTTTATACCCTGCAATATTTTCATCATTAAAATTAGATCTTTAGCACAAGCCTTTTGTCCCAGAGAGGGGGAAAATACCAAAGAACCAGCAAGAAGAATTCAGCAAGTCAGATTCTTCACTTTGAATTCCAAAATAGGCTCTTGAGAGGAGAAAATACAATAGCATTGAAAGATAAAAGATTTTTCTACTTCTTCAAAGGCAGTTTCTGGAGCACTAAGAACATAGAAGTTATTATATAAATGACTGGTGATTTAAGAGCCATTTTTCTGCCACACACAGAGGAGACAGGACTCTTTTCTGTGCGAGGAACTTGGAGAAGATTCAGAGTGAACAATTGATATGAGATCTGAGAAAGGGATTCCCACAGTGACCTTTTTCACTGTTATAACCCCAAGTAGAGACACCTTCCTTGGATAACATAGAGATATAAGATTTATGAGCACTGGTTTCTAACTTGCTAAGTAGGATTAAGACAATAAGTCTTCTCAGAGAGTTCTACAAACAGGGCATTCCAAAGATTCTAAACATATGTATAGAGTACACACTGACAAAGGGAGTTTCGAAATGACCTGTTCTACCCACTGTCCATCTCATTACTAATCTCTTATGGCCTCAGAATGGCGTGGAAGAGCACCATGAATTTTCTGTGCTTACTGGAGAAAGCTTGGAGGTTGGCTAAGAGCAGATGGGAAATTCAGATGAGCTTTGTAAGAGAAGAGGCAGTGTAAAGGACTTGCTGATTGGATACATGAACCATCTAAAAGAACAACCATAAACAAAGAATTTAGCTTCAGTATTCCATATACCAGGCACGGCCAGCTCAAACTCAGACAACAGCAACAAAGACAGAAAAGGAGAAGCATTTGGAGAACAGGAGTAGGAGGCATCCTAAGCTGACTAAAATATTTACCTTTTCAAAAACAAATCCCAACTCTAAAATCTTCAGTGACCAAGTCATTTGAATTGGCAGGAATATGGATTGAAGCTCAACATCAAGAAAACAAAGATTGTCACCACTGGGCTGATTGGCATGATAGATAGTGAAGAGATTGAGATTGTGAACAGCTTCAGTTTGCTTGGCTCCACAATCAACACTCTTGGTACCATCAGCCAAGGAATTAAAAGAAAAATTGCACTGAGAAAGTCTGAAGTCAGAGACCTTTCCAAAGTACTGAAGAGCAACAATGTCAGTCTGGAGACTAAGGTGTGCCTGACACAGGACATGGCCTTTGCAGTAGCTTGCTATGCATCAGAAAGCTGGACAATGATTAGGGATGATAGAAGGAGAATCAATGCCTTTGAGCTGTGGTGCTGGAGAAGAGTATTGAATACACCATGGACTGCTAGGAGAATAAACAGGTTTGTCCTGGAGAGGGTGAAGCCAGGCTGCTCCTTGGAGGCAAGGATTCTGAAGCTTATCTGACATACCTTGGACATGTTGCAAGGAGGGACCAGTCCTTGGAGAAGGACATCATACTTGGGAGGGTAGAGGAACAGAGTAAGAGAGGAAGACCCTCGATGAGATTAATTAACTCAGTGTGGAGTAGTGAAGGTAGGTGTGTCAGAGCCAATAAGATTGGCACAGGTTAGAGCAGGGTTTAGGGTATATAGGATTGTTATGAGTTGCAACAACTCGACAACACATAACAACAGCTTGAATCTCCAAACTTTCAATTAGCAATGTTGTTGTTGTGTACCATCGAGTCGGATGAATTCATAGCTGATTCCCCAGTGCATTTTCTGAGACAGTTAATTGCATGGGAGAAAAATGCCCATCGTTCTCCTGTAGAGCACTTTGTGGATTTGAACCACATGCCTTTGGAATTGCAGCATAGATGCCTACCCCAAGGCCACCAGAGCTCCCTGAGTAGCAGTGAATGCATTAACCATTTGTCCCTCCAAACATTATAGCCAATGAGTCTATCAGACTCATGGTGATTCCACGTATTAATCAGTTGAACTGCTCCAGAGAATCCTAGTGCCTGTAATCTTTGTGGAAGCAGATTGCCAGACTTTCTTATGCAACACCACCAGGTGCACCAGATTGAACCCTTCAGGTTAAGTCAAGTGTGAAGGACTTGTGCCACCCAGGGACTATTTGCCCCTTCAAGGATTCCCATATCTTACTAATACCTTTCTGGTAAGCAGATCAAGAACCGCTGCATAAAAACAATTCTGTGGAGCTGAAGGTCTAGAACAATTTAATCTAAGTGAATAGGACTTACAAGAGATGATAGATGTCCTAAAGTCAGTCTCTGCAGATACTGCCTTTTTCAAGTGTCATTATTCTCCCTGACAAGTGCTTAGAGCCAGGGTATTGTCTGTGGTAGAGAGCATCACATATGAAAGGGACTGGCAAGTGTTCCTGTTAACAAATAAAGGCCTTCCCTAGTTATTTCTTCCTATTTTTTTCTGTCCAAACACTTTTTTTCTGTCTCTATGTTCCAGTTGTTTAAAAAAACAAAAACAAAAACGTTCAAACCCAAAATCTAAACAACTTTCTTACTCCAAGTCACCTCGCCGTTCGCCTGCAGCCTTAGTCCCAGTGGAGTCTAGAACCATTTTCCTCTCAGACCAAGTCTTTGCCTTGGTTTCTGCACAGTTTCAAAAAAGGCTGTTCTGGTCAGAGTTCAAAGACAGGCCCAGTCAGTAGTGTAAATGAACAAAGCAACGCAATGCATATCTATAATGAATTAGGGTAAGAAGTAGGGGCACTTTGCCCCTGCGAAAACAAGCAGGGTCCCTGGGTGATGCAAACACTTTAACACTCACCTACTAGCTCTAAGGTTGCTGGTTCAGAGTTCAAACACAACCAGAGGCACATCAGAAGATAGGCTTAGTGATCTACTAATGAAAATCACAACCTTAAACCCTATGGGGCAGTTCTACTCTGTGGGGACGGGTCTTCCCAACAACAAGGCAGGCAGCTGTCCATGGCACCAGTTGATTGTTGTCATGCAGCAATTAGAACATTCATGTGAAATTTCCCAGTTTCTAGAACACCAGGAGAATCAGACCAAATAATCCTGCAACTCCTGATATTTTGAGGGGTTTGGGGGATTGTTTTGGTTTTTTAACTGAGTTTTTACATGAAATCACCAACAAATGCCTGAAGAGTATTTGAATTCCTCCCAAGGAACAAGATTTTTGCTCTTGTCACTCCAGAGCTTTTGAAAACAAATAGTGGTAATATGAGTCAACGCGGGTCTCAGTGTTGTGAAGGTAAATGGGGAAATTATAGCAAAAAGAAGACAGCTTTTCTTAAAGATGAGCACAAATAAAGGTTCATATTTCTGTCAAACAAGAATTTTATCCCTTTCCTTTTTCTATTTTCTGGAGAAACATGGGCAATCTTCAAATATGCAAATCCCAGGCGATTTGCAGCCTGGAAAACCGAATGGAGGGTTAGCTATGAGTCAGCCCCAACATGATGGCAATGACGTAGAGCTTTTTGAGTCTTTTTTTTCAATACAAGGATACATTAATGGAGTTGTCTGTAGGGAGCTATGCTTCTAACTCAAAGGCCATGCCTCTCTGCAGTTTTCATTCACCACAGTTCTGCAGGAGAAAGATGTGCAGTCTCCTTAAGTGTGATTTATAGCTTTGGAAACCCAATGGAAGGTTAAGTATGAGTTGGTTTCGACTCTACAGCAATGAGAGAGAGAGGAGAAGGGAGAAAAAAAAAAATATATATATAGTCCTTGTTACTACTTTTCTCAACATGTATAAGACACTATAAACCTCTTCATCCCCCTAGGATTGGAAGCTACCAGCCAATTGACTGGAAGAGATCCATATTTGTTCCCTTTCCTAAGAAAAGTAATCCAACAGAATGTGGAAATTGTCAAACAATGTCCTTAATATCACATGCAAGCAAAATATTGCTGAAGATCATCCAAAAAAAGTATAGAACATTACATTGACAGACAGAACTGCCAGAAGTTCGAAGTGTGTTTAGCAGAGGTCATGGCAACAGAGATATTGCTGATGTCAGAAGGATCTTGGCAGAAAGCAGAGAATTCCAAGAGAATACCTATTTTTATTTTATTGATTATGTGAATAAATTTTATTATATGGATCATAACAAACTATAGTTAGCATTGAGAAGAATGGGAATTCCAAAACATTTTATGTTCTCATACAAAACCTATACCTAGACCAAGAAGCTGTTGTCTGAACAGATAAAAGAAATACTTGTTGTTTGTTGTTGTTATGTGCCATCAAGTCACTTGTGACTCATAGCGACCCTATATGTAACAGCCCTAAACTCTGCTCTGTCCTGTGCCAATCACACTGTCTCCGATACACCCAGCCCAATTACCCCAGTCACTGAATCAATCCACCTCATAGAGGGCCTTCCCCTCCTGTGCTGTCCCTCCACCCTCCCAAGCATGATGTCCCCCTCCAGGGACTGGTCCCTCCTTACAACATGTCCAAAGTATGTCAGATGAAGCCTCAGGATCCTTGCCTCCAAAGAGCAGTCCAATTTAACCCTCTCAAGGATGAATCTGTTTGTTCTCTTAGCGGTCTATGGTGCCCTCAATACTCTTCTCCAGCACCACAGCTCAAAGGCATCAATTCTCCTTCTATCCTTCCTAGCCATTGTCCAACTCTCTGACTCTTAAAATCAAGAAAATAGTATGTCAGTGTTGTACCCCTTCTCCATACCTATTCAATCTGTATACAGAACAAATCATCTGAGAAGTTGGACTCAATGAAGAAAAATTTAGCATCAGAATAGAAGAGAAACTTGTCAACAACCTGTGTCATGCAGATGGCCCAACCTTGCTCAATGTGAGGAATACTTGAAACATTTGCTGCAGAAGATCAAAGATTAGTGCCTTCAGTATGGATTAGATCTCAAACATCAAGAAGACAAATATCCTCACCACTGGACTCACAGGCAACATCATGATAGATAAAGATTGAAACTGTCAATTACTTCCTCTTAGTTGGATCCACACTCAACATCCTTAGCACCTGCACTCAAGAAATCAAAAGATGGATTGCATTGGTAAAGTCTCCTGTCAAGGATCCTTCCAAAGTTCTGAGGAGCAATGATGTCAGTTTGAAGACTACGGTGATTCAAGAACTGATTCAAGACATGGTGTTTTCACTTGTTATACATCTGATAGCTGGGCAATGAATAAGGATGGCAAAAGAAAAAGCTATGATTTTGAGTTGTGTGTTGGAGAAGAGTACTGAATATCCCATGGACTGACAAAAGAACAAACAGATATGTCTTGAAAAAAGTGTAGCCAGAGGTCTTCTTCAAATCAATAATGTTGTTGTTTGTTGTTATGTGGCATCGAGGCATTTGTGACTCATAGCGACTCTATCTATAAGAGCCCTAAACGCCATTCTATCCTGTGCCAACCTTGCTGTCTCAAACACATTCATTCCCACCATTCTACTCACAGAATCAATCCATCGCATCGAGGGTCTTCCTCTCCTTCACCGCCCCTCCTCTCTACCAAACATGATGTCCCTCCCCAAGGACCAGTCCCTCCTTGCAACATGCCCAAATTATGTCAGACGAAGCTTCAGAATCCTTGACTCCAGGGAACATTCTGGCTTCACCCTCTCCAGGACAAACCTGTTTGTTCTCCTAGAAGTCCATGGTATATGCAACACTCTTCTCCAGTACCACAACTCAAAGGCTTCAATTCTCTTTCTATCATCCCTATTCACTGTCCAACTCTCCAATGCATAGCACATAATTGCAAAGACTATAACCTAGATCAGGAGCACCTTAGTCTACAGCCTGACATCGTTGCACTTCAGTACTCTTGAGAGGTCCCTCACAGCTGACTTTCCCAATGCAATTCATCCCCTGATTTCTTGGCTGCTATTACCAAGAGTGTTGACTGTGGAACCAAGTAAATGAAAACTGTTAACTATCTCAATCTCTTCACCATCCATATTGATGCTGCCAATTGGCCCAGTGGTGAGAATCTTTGTTTTCTTGATACTGAGCTCCAATCTATATTGAAGACTGCAGTCCCTGCCCCTCTGCAGCAAGCGCTTCAGGTCCTCCTCAGTTTCAGTGAGCAGGGTTTTGTCATATGCATAAGGCAGGTTGTTGATGATTCTTCCACCAATCCTGATGCTACATTCCTCCTCGTACCACCCAGCGTCTCGGATGATCTGTTCTGCATACAGATTGAAAAGGTATGGAGACAAAATACATCCCTGACAGACCCCTTTTTTTATTTTGTGAACCATTCAGTGTCTCCCTGCTCTGTTCAGACAACTGCCTCTTGGTCCAAGTATAGGTTTCGCATTAGCACGATCAAATGTTCTGGGATTTCCATTCTTCTCAGAGTCAGCCATAGCTTGTTGTGATCCACACAGTCAAAGGCCTTTGCATAGTCAATCACAGATAGACATTCTTCTGGTATTCTCTGCTTTCTGCCAAGTTCCAACTGACATTAGCTATAATATCCCTAGTACCACGACCTCTTCTAAATCCAGCCTGCACATCTGGCAGTTCTCTGTTGACATATTGGTCCAAACGTTTTTGGATAATTTTCAGCAGAATCTTGCTTGCATGTGATATCAATGATATTGTTTGATAATTTCCACACTCTGTTGGGTCACCTTTCTTTGGAATGGGAACAAATATCGATCTCTTCCAGTCAGTTAGCCAGCTGGCTGTCCTCCAGATTTCCTGGCACAACTTAGTGAGCACATCCAGGGCAGCGTCTGTTTGTTGAAATAAATCAACTGGTATGCTGTCAACTCCTGGAGCCTTGTTTTTTGCCAATTCCTTCATAGCAACTTGAACTTCCTCCTTCATCACCATAGGTTCTTGCTCATATGTTATTTCATTAAATTCCTCTGTGTCAGCCAAGTCCTTCTGATACAGTGACTGTGTACGCCTTCCATCTTCTTTTTATACTTCTTGGATCATTCAGCATTCTACCCAAGCTATATTTAAGTATTGCCACCCGTGGCTTGAATTTGTTTTTCAACTCCTTCAGCTTAAGAAATGTTGAGCATAATCTCATATACTGTGGGCATGTCATAAGAAGGGGATATTTCTTGGAAAGAGACATCACAGTAGGGAAAATGGAAGGTCAGTGAAAGAGAGGAAGACTCTCAATGAGATTGATTTACACAGTGCAGCAATGGGTTCAAGTATGTCAGAGATGATGAGGATGGCACAGGATAGGACAGGGTTCGGCTGTGTTGTTCTTAGGGTCGCTATGAGTCATACTCGACTTGAAGTCACATAACAACAATGATAGGAAGGGAAACTAGTAAGTCGTAAGGAGGTGGGTTGCCAACCCAAAGGCAGGTGGTTTGAATCGTCTAGCTGCTCTGTAGGAGAAAGATGGCAGTCTTCTCCCAAGTGATTTATAGCCTCGGAAAACCCACTAGAGGCTCAACCCTGAGTCCGCTCCAACTCAAGGGCATAGAATAACAATAACAATGGGATAGGAAGACACCCTGGTGACAGTGCATTACATGTTGGACTGTCAACTTATCAGTTCAAATCCACCAGGTGCTTCATAGGAAAGATGAGCAGTCTTTTCTTACAAAGATGGCCTGGGTGGGGAGCTCTGGTGGCCTAGTGGCAAGAAGGTGCACTACAATCCAAGAGGCACACGGTTCAAATTCACCAGATGCTCTGCTGAAGAAGGAGGGGCAATCTCCTCCTGTACCAGTCAGATCTGATTTGACGGTACACATACAAAAAATAATAATAAAAAAATTTAAAAAAAGATGGCCTGGGAAGTCTGATGGAGTGCCATCAGGTGTCAGAACTGTCTCAGTGGTGATGGCGCTGATATTTGGTATGATCAGGGAAAGTTTCCATGATTAACTCAAAGACATATTGGTGCTGTTCACTCTTCTTATCAATAACATCCATCAATGTTTTCCTGCACAACTAACACCTCCCTGAGTTGATTGGTGGCCTTGAGTGGCTAACTCTGCCAGTTTGGGCTGTCTCTTTTCCTACCCACCTTCATCAATATCTACATAATTGATCAGGTGGCCATATGGTCACTCTGATTCACAGATTAAGACAATTAGGATGCCAGCCAGGTCATTGCTCAAGCCAGTGTTTTCATAGCGAAGACAAGAAAGAGCTAAAGCTTTGTTTTACTCCGAAAAGGCAAACTCCATCTGGTCTTGGGCCTGACTCAGTACTAATTCATACAATAACCTCACTGAAAACTGGTCTACACATATTTGGACAAAATATTTGAATAAAAGTGGATTGTGTGGCAATAAATTTATAAGGGCTCCCACTGGGGATCTGGATTAAATGTGTCAATAAAAATCCAACCTAAAAACGAGGAGACTGAGCATATTCTTGGATACCAGTGTGTGAATATTGTGTACAAGAGGGAGGGTGGTGAAAGCCCTGATCCTATGAGAGTGACTCAACTCCTTTTCTCTAGGAACCAACCCTGGAGAGAAGGGGAACTCAGAGCCGAGAATGGGACTAATGAGAGGTGAGAGGTCTTATAGCTATGAGCTCTAAAAAGACGCAAGAGAAGTCCTAGAAATATAAGACCAACAAAGAGAAAAGCTGTCCTTTCGGGAACTGAAACTGATAGAGAACGTGCCTCCCCCACTGCAGTCCAATTTTTTTTAAAGAACCAGAAGGTCACTTAGTAGTCCCATTTTAACATGAGAACGTTCACTCATTGCCGTCAAGTTGAAACTGACTAGTAGCTGACTCTCCAGAGGGTTTATGATACTGTCAGTCGCACGAGAGGAGATTGTCCATCTTTCTCCCTCGGAACCACTGGTGAACTCGAATCACATTGGAATTAACAGAACAGCTCCCTACAAAATGCACCACCAGAGCTGCCAGATTGATAAAGTGGGGGGGGGGGATGGACTATCGCCTATTGCAGTCCTGTTTTAATATGAGAAAATAACGAAAGCTAAACAGCAGGTCGTGGCTGAGGAGATTTCTGCAAAATTAGATAGTCCTGGCATGAAATCTGCAAATCGGGAGTCGCTCGGAGGCACAAGTAGCAGTGTGAATGCTGAATTATTTTATTTAAAACAGAAAGAGAATATTTACCATCTCGTGGCTAAAATATGATCTGTAGTTTGAGAGGCCGGGAGATTTATGCCTCCCCACGTGGCGTGCTGTCTTCGCTCCAAGCCCCAGGATCCCCACTGCACGAGTGATGAAGAACCGTGCATCAAGGACCAGGAACAGCTCTCCAAGCAGCAGCGGACACCGCGGTGGGTTCCCACAGAAGATTTACAAACAGAGCAGAGACTAGAAAGTGCCTGTTGGCCTCACCACCACCAGGAGGCGAAGGGAAATAAAACAAAAAGTGCCTGTGGAAAGTGGATGGCAAATATTTCTCCTGTCGCCTGTCTTCCATTATTCCAACCAATTAAAAAGTAAAACAAAAGAACCTAAAGGAAGCAAACGACAGCAATCAAATCTCCAAGTCTATAATCAAACAAGATTTTGGGGACCATTCGTGTTAAAAACAACTGCTTCCATATGCCTCATGTATTACTCTAATAATACTTTCATCATCACAGGAGCTTATGTGACATTATCTCTCTCCTCTTTTTCTCTTTCTTTTCCTCTTTCTCTTCAACTTGTGATATTCTCTAGATTATGAAATAATGTATTTACTTAGAATGAATGGGAGGGCAGGGATTCATATTAAGGATTTTACTGGCATAATTCTAGCCTCTTTTAAAAGCCTGGAATTCTGGCCCAAATTATATTATTCATTCGTGACTTGAAAATACTGTGACAAGCCCCAAATTACATAACAACTCACCAAGTAAAATGGACCCTATTTTAAAACTAGAGATAGAATTTCTTGTATAGCTTTGAGCATGGGAGGAGCTAGATAGGATTATGTGAAACTGGAGAGGGGCTGGCACGAAAGAGGGGCAATGGGCCGAGAGTTAATATATGAGTCATGGTGGGCTGGAGTCTGAAGAAATCCTATCCAGAACATTATGATCTTGACCTCTTTGAAAAGAGACCACCTGATAGAAAGGGAGCTCTGGTGGCATAGTGGGTGAGGAGCTGTGCTGCGGGTACAAAGGCAAGAGGTTCAAATCCATGAGCTGCTCTTTGAGAGAAAGATGGGTGATCTATATGGTTGTACAGCCTCTTCTGCACTCAATAGAGGGTTAGCTGTGAGTAAATTCCCACTTGACAGAAATGAGAGAGAACTGTACTTTAGAATAGTAACAATGATAATAATAGTTAGCTTTTTTTAGTATTTTCCACTTACCAAATACTGTGTTAGCAATTTACATGGATTTTAGTATTTCATAATCTCACTAACCCAATGAGGTAAATGCCATTATCATCACCATTTTACAAGTGAAAATACTGAGGAATAGAGAGGTTGTCTAAGATCCTGCAGTTGAAATGCAGACCTATGTCTGTGCGGCTTTTAACCAATAACCAACAGCCTGCATGTGTGGAGCTTACAATGCCATCATCATCCTGTGCCTTTGACTATCATCTTTACAAAAGGAGATTGCCAAGTCTCTCTCCTTCAGAGCTATGGGGTAGGACTGAGCCACTTATCTTTTGGTGAGCTGCCAAGTGTTTAAATGTGGCATCTCAAAGGTTCCTTGGGTTCACAACAAGCCAATAAGAACATTGTATTTCTTACTTGTGCTTCCCAGCTACTCTGTGTCTGTCTTGGGTCTTCGGCAGTTTCATTTCATGTTGTCATCCTTCTGAAACTCAGATGGGAGAAGCCACCCCACCTGGACCATTGTCGCTTACAGATACTGCCCTCTGTTGGCTGAGAGGAAAGAGAGATGGTGGGATCTCACAAAGGTTTTAGAATCTTATTTTGGAAGTCATGTGCATCTTCCACCTGACTTCTATTCACATGCCATTGACCAGAGCAAGGTGATGGCCAAGCCTGACGTCTACATAACAAAGATGTATCGTTCTCTCACTGGGCAGCAAATAGATGGTGAAAGCAATACAACCTACTACAGTTCTTACGTGCTGTGCCAGACTTCTCCTTGTGTGATGGAAAAGAATTGGTTTATCCACAGCAAGTCAGGATGGCTGTGGGCCTTCCCTAGTGGCATATACTTCTCTCTAGACCAGCTTACACTTCTGGATCTATGTATAAGTCACTTGGGTGATGAGAGTCCAAACTGTCTGAATTTTCCTTCATCTAGGCTTCCAAGGTGTCTAACACTCTACCATTAGAAAGGGGGAAAAATCCACCTTAGGATACCTCTGTGTTGTTCATAAAATCTATTCTGGTTTGTGGTGACCAGTGTATCACAGCATGGAGCTGATCGCCACATCGTCCCCACAGCTGTAATCTTTAAGGAAGCAGATCTCCAGACCTTTCTTCTGTGGGACTGCTGGTTGCATTGTGGTTGTTGTTGTGTACCATCAATCAGAACTGACCCATAGCTGACCCTCCAGTCAGTTTTCAGAGGCAATTTAATCGCATGGGAGAAGACTGCCCATCTTTGTCCCACAAAGCAGCTGGTGGATTTATACTGTGTGCCTTCGGGATTGTGGCACCGCTCCTTACCACGAGGCCACCAGAGCTCTCTCTGGTGGTAAAGTTGCATTGGAACTGGCAATCATTCAGTGAGCAGCTGAGCATAAATTGTTTGCACTACCCAGGATCTGTATATCCTACTCAGAGCTGTGAGCTGTTCTGCAGGGGAAAGTTTCTCCAACTGGGAGGACTCTCAACTCGAACTATCATCAATTCCACTCCAACCCATAGCAACCCTTCCTCCGGTTTCCAAGGCTGCAGATGATGAGAGGAGATGGGTCACCTTCTCGAGAAGCAGCTGGTGGATTTGAATCACCAGAGATACAGGGCCTTTTTGGGTTAGTAGCATAGCTTGTTATGAACTATGTCCCTAGAGTTTCCCCTCAAAACAGTAGGTGAAAGTGAGGATCTCCAAAGAGTCCCTCTAGTAAAGTCTTTCTAGGACTGTAATCTGGGTAGAAAAGAACACACATCTGTGAGGACAGAGCTTAGGAATCAAAGAGTGAAAGTGACAGGTAGCAGCTTGTCCAGTGGTTTGTGAATGATGCTCCAAGGAGGCTGTAGAGTGCTAGAAAGGAAGGCATCATGGGAAAATTTCAGAGAGAAGGACACACACCCAGTCATGTCCTCACCCTCATTCCTGAGGGTAAAACTGGGGCTTTCAGGAATGAGATTCAAGGTGAAAGAAGAAAAAGAATTCCTCTTGAGTGACAATGCACATGATATTTGCTAGGATCTATATCTAGGTACTCTCAAAGATCTATCAGGAATTTGCTTCACCAGAGAATATGCATGTTTCTTACTCCATTCTGCAGGGTATGTCTCATCAGAGTGGATAAAACAGAATCATTCAAGCAGGAAAGTAGGGAGAACAGAGGGCCACAGAGAAGATAAATAGAGGAAGCCAAGGTGCTAGCACATGGGAGGGACAAAGAAGAGAATCCAAAAAACAGTTTTGTTTTCTTGTAACTCTGAGAAAGGTAACCATGTGATAGAGCCCATGACTCTTAAAGAGGTGACGATGCTTGGATGGAGGAGAGGCTGAATGGAGTAGAGGCTCTGATACCTTCACCTTCCTTTGCACTCTGTATGAATGGGAAGACAAGGTTTGAACAAGTCAGCTTTGGGGATCAAGGCATCCAGTGGAAGTTTGCTGGGCACCCAATAAGCCTGTTTAATAAAACTGTTACACTAGTTCCTTTTTTCAACAGCATAAGCTTACATGAGAAAAGAAAAGAAAAAAAGAGAGAGGAAAAAAGGCTTCCACTTAAGAGTTGGTTTGAACCTTTATGGCAAAGATTTCATATAATCCAATCATGTTATTTCTTGGAAAAGGAAACAGAATCCCAGCTGAAAAGGCTTGTCCAAGGTCACTGTGAGAACAAGTCCAAAGCTGGGAGCAGAAGCAGAATTTTTTGGCTTATTTCCTCCCCTGCAGCCTTATAGCCCTCAAATCCTGGGTTCCTCTCTTTGGGGCTCACAACCTCGTCAATTATGGGTGGCAACTCTTTGCTTTAACTGGGTGACCCCACTTCCAGGCCATTTCTGGAGAAGGATGAGTCATTTGGATGTAACGGCAGCACCACCCTGCTTTGAAAGAAGCCAAACCCTCATCGCTCAGTGTTACTAGGTTCGTCTGGAAATAGAAACACCAAAGCATGAGAGACAGTGAGCTGCTCACCCCTCACACCTCTTCTTTCGGCATCCCCTCTCCCTCCTTTGAAATGCCACCCTGGCTGCCAGGTCGGTGCAGCCTGCTAGCTGGCCACCAGTTGGATTTTTCACAACTTTGCCACATTGCAGTGACAGGACCGTGTCAGGGCCCAGATGCTTCAGCATAAATAAATCGCACAGCTGGGACCTAGAAGTGATCCAATTGCAAATTATGGAAGAAGCTTGGGTGGACACAGAGCCAAATGATACACAGCTGGGAACGGTTAAGTCAGCAGTCAGGGTGGAGCATGCATTTGGGGAAGAAAGAAGTAGAAAGGGAGCAAGAAAGATCAAACCAGGGATTACAGTTGTCTGGAAGGCTGTGAATTTTAATTGCTAAGAAACAGGACCACGGTTTATAACAACAGTTGAAGTCAGAACATTCCTACCAAAATGATAGTTTATAATAATTGACCTCAAAGCAGAGAGGCTGAGCAGGGCTGGAAAGCTTGACTCCTGGCTGCCTGGGATGTATGGGCTTGGTTATCCCCCTGCTATTTGAATCTATAAATGGTCTCGTGGTGAGCAGGGTGAATGAGTTCAGCTCTGCACTGCTGAGAGAGAATCCCAAGGCTCCCAGTCTAGATCGCCCAATGCTCAGAAAGCTTAGTAAATTCCCAGGCTCCTGGGTAGCCTCAGCTGAACATGCCTTTTCTGAACAGACAGGGCTGAGGAGGAGGATGTGTGATTACGTCACTCCCTCCCAGCCTGGAGGCCCAGGTGGATGATTCACTGAGATGAATCAGCAATGGCTGCAGAGGGAGCTCTCACACCCACTCCCCAGGCCAGCGACTGAAAGCTCCAATGACATCATCAAGGAGAGGAAGTTGAAGTAGAGGGGACATTAGGACAAAAAAAAGAGTGGGAGGGGGATGTCCTGTCCTTTCCTTTGGAAACAAGTGAGTGAATCAGTCTCTCTCTCTCTCATACTAGTTTATTTTACAAAATTCGAATATATTGTTTTCCAGAACAGATTTTCCAATTTCTCTTACCAACCCCCATCAAATTGTACAACCCCATGATTAATCACACACACACACACACACACACACACACACACATCCCTTCTTAATGGATGGTTTGATTTAATCTCTTGGATTAAAAAGACTCCATACTAAGCCATGGTTAATACACTGTGCAGACTTTCTAAACAAGACACAATAGCACCGAGCAAAGCTTTTCTCTCTCTAGACCCCTCTAACACAGCCTCATCTCTCTCTGTGAGAGCAATTTAAGATGGACTTGCTGTCCTGCACAAGAGCAAAGGCTTCTGCCACCCAACTAGGGGCTAGACTGGCATGCTGCAAGTTTGCTGTTGTTTAAGTACAGTGGGTAACTCAGCAAAGTGGACCTACCTCTATGAATTCCTTTGGTTGAGATGTCGAGTTTCCTTCACGCACAGGCATTCTACCAGGATAAATGACTCTCCTTGGGTCTTGGTTGGAAAAAAAAATTCCATTGTCATTCATTTCACTTTGAAAGCCCAGACCCCAAACACAAGCAGTAGTGTTGGGTTTACCTCTGAATTTTCAGCTTTTCTGGTAAAGAGATCCAAACAAAGTTGTACCTCTAACTCCAAGGTTGAGCTTCTCTAGCGGTTTGAATCCGCCAGTGGCTCTGAGGGACAAGGATGGGCAGCTTCCTCCCATGGAATTTACGGCCTCAGAAACCCAGTGGAGCATCAGTGGAGAGTTGTTCCAACTATGATGGCAGTTAGTTTTCGTTTTGAGCATTTTAGTGGAGACGAGAAACCATTTGCAAGCATGTTCTTCACAATAACCTTTATGTCTTCGTTGCTGTAAATTATTGAGAGTTTTTTACCCATGTTGTTGTTGTTAGGTACCATTAGGTTGACTCCAATTCACAATGACCCTATGAACAACAGATCTGAACCTTGCCCTGTGCTGCACCATCAGCACCATTTCTGACATGCCCAAACCCTATTGTGATAGTCACTGTGTCAATCAACCCATCTTGTTTCTCTGATCCTCTGCGTTTTTTAGCATGATGTCTCTTTCCAAGGGCTAGTCTTTTCTAACAATGCTTCCAAAGTATATAAGACAAAGTTTTACCATCCTTGCCTGGAAGGATTACCTTGGTTGTATTCCCCTCCAAAATAGACTTGCTTGTTCTTTAAGCATCCCATGGATATTCAATTCTCTTCTCCAGCATCACAATTCAAAGGCATCCATTCCTCTGTCATCCTTATTCATTGTCCAACTTTCAGGTGCAGAGGAAGCAGTTGAAAATACCATGATTTTTAAAAAATAAATAAATAAATAAAAGAAAATAGCATGATTTGGCATGGGTGCACCTTAGTCTTTAAACTGACATCCTTGCTCTTTAGCACTTGAAGAGGTCCATGATAGCAGATTTTCCAAATGCAATACAGCTTTTAATTTCTTACCTGCTGATACCACAGGTGTTGAATGTGGATCCAAGTAAATCAGTGACAACTTCAATCTTTTTCTGAAACTATAATGATGCTCTCTTTTGGTCTAGAAGTGAGGATTTTTGTTTTCTTGATGTTGAGATGCAGTCTATATTGAAGGCTATAGCCTTTTATCTAAGTGCCTCAAGTCTTCTTTACTTGCTGCAAGTAAGGTTGTATCATCTGCATAACAGATTGTTGATGATTATTCCTCCAATCCTGATGTCATATTCTTCTTAAAATAGGCCAGTGTCTCAAATAATTTGTTCAGCACACAGATCTGAATAGGTATGGTGAAAGATTACAACCCTGACCCACACTTTCCTTGATTTTGTACTATGCCATTTTCTCTTGTTCTGCTCAGACAACTGCTTCTTGGTCTAGGTATAGATTTCACATGAGCACAATTAACAACTCCAATTAAAAGAATAAAACTCTTCCATGGGGTTTTCTTAGCTGAAACCTTTTTAGAAGCCAATCATCAGGTGTGGAGTTGCTGAGTGAGTTGGAACAGTTTAAGAGGACTCCCATATCCTTTAGTGATTTAGAAAGACATAAAATCAAAAACATCAAATCAATTGTTATTGAGTAGAATCTGATTCATAGCAACCCGATTGGAGAGAGAATTACTCCATAAGGTTTCCAAGACTGTAATCTGTAGAGAAGCATACTTCCACAGCTTTCTCTCACAGAACTGACAGGCTTGAACCACCAATATTTCAGTTAACAGCAGAACAGATAAACCACTGTGCCACCAGGGTTTCTTTTGCTTAGGCAATATGGCTTGAAATTGGTATTACTTGGTTATGCATAATCATAAACTTAGCAAAATTTTAAAACTAATAAACTTTTGTTCATTTACTAGTGAAACGGTTATGGAATCTTTTTTAAGTCTTAGACATTAGACAGGAAATGAGACAATTAGGTTGAATGTGTCATGAAAAGGTTAAGTATTAATTCCCTGGAGTACTAGTCGGTTCTAGGGCAAAAGACATGAAGACTATATAGTTCTGAAAATATCTCAAGCCTCAAAATAAAAATAGAATTATGTTTGCAAAATCTTGTTTTTATGACATTTCAAGACTATAAAAGATTTAACAAGCACTGTGGCAATGAGACAATTAAAACAGACTTTCAAGGGGCGGGGGAAAGAAGAACGAACTTCGGGAGAGGGTAGAGAAAATAGTGCAACAATGAATGAATGGAAACCCAAAATCTCTGTAAATGTTCATTAAAATTAATAAAAATTAAAAAAGAGTATAAAAGAGGGGCAAGCCAGAATTCTATCTATAGCCAGGTAATTAATTTGCAGATTCAAATCTCCTCTTGTTATTGTTGTTAGGTGCTATTGAATTGATTCTGACCCATTGTGACGATAGGGTATGGCAGATCAAAACCTTACCTGATTCTGTGCCACCTTCACAATCTCCACTGTGCTTAAATCCTCTGTTACGGTCACTTTGTCATGTCAGTCCATCCCGCTGAGGGTCTTGATCTCCTCCTCTGATCTTACATCTAAGAATGAGGACTGGCTCTTCCCGATGATGTGCTCAAAGGCTCCTTGCCTCTAAGGAGCATCCTGACTGCACTTTTTCTAAGACAGATTTGTTTGTTCTTTTGGTGGTACATGATGTGTTCAGTAATCTTCACCAACTCCAAATCAAAGTGGGATTTGAGAAAAGAGACTAGAGGAGTATCAACTTTGCAAAAGGCAGGCCGCCTGAAGTGTTGGAGAATGTTGGAGAGGAAGAGAGGGCCTTTGGCCAGGACAGGTGGCCTAAGCTCCAGATAAGTGCGAGCCTCCTGACGCGGCCTTTGATACAGGGTGAAGAAAGTTTCCCTGTATTTGGCTGTACCGGCTTGAGAAAGCTCACCACCTGGGAAGATGGCTGTTGCACCTGTTGAGTTGGGAGTAGTCTGCATGAGGCTGAGGTTCTCCTATCCAATCCGCATGTCCCACATCTGCAAGCCCACCCTATCCTGTCTTCCTGTTTACATGCTTGTATATAAGCGCCGTGCAGTCCCAATAAAATTGAGCTGGGTTGACTCTCTGAATGGCTCCCAGAGTGGTGTGTCTCTATCATACTTACGCCCATCAGGGTGTTGCTGTTAGATTGCCAGCGGACGAACAGTGACACTGAAGGAGTCTCAGAACTCCAAGACCACATAACTCAAGAGCAATCTTGACCAAGTAGAGAGAGTTGCAGCCTGAGGACTATTGTTATGAGCTGATGGCCTTGCCATGTGGCAAAATCATAAACACCATTGCTGAGTTGTCGTGCATGCTGGTTTGAAGTGGTGATTCTGAACTCATTTTTTGTTTGGTTTGGAGGCATGCGAGGTTTGTTCTTTGACCCCTCTACACCCAGATCCTTCTACATGCCAGGAAGTCAATCCATAAAGACTCATCCATAGGTCTCCTTGCCCTCTGGCTTCCAGTTGGGTTCTACAATGGGCAACACATAGCAAAAAATCAGGGAGGTGAAAGAGGGAGGTCAGTGTGTTAATTCCAGGGCTCCCTTCCTGCCCGGTCACGTGGCTCTCCACCACAGACTCCAGTTTGTGTTCTCTGCGTACAGCCACACTCTCAGGGTTCCAGACTGTTCTGCCCCCTTGTCCCTGCAGCTCAGACAGAGCACATAGCTATTCCTTGTTCTGGATACCCAGCCTCATATGCTTGTAAATGGTCCTTTATTCCACATTAACTGTATCATCTATTTCCTACTGGGACCATGACAGGTACAGGAGAGTTTACATTATTTCAATTTTTTTTTTCACCTTAACGGAGGCTTTTTCATCATTTCCGTACTGTACTACTTCAAATTTGCATAGTTCAAATGTGCATGGGAGCAACAAAGTTCAAACAATCCACAGGTTCCTATCCATTGGTGACTGGGTAGAAAGTCAAGGTTGGCTGAACCCTGAGGGTTCTCTGGTGGCGTAGTCTGTAGGGAGTTGCACTGCTAACCCAGAAGGCATCACCTCCCTAGTGGTTCGAATCCACAGCCACTACAAGGGAGAAAGATGGGCAGTCTCCTTCTGTATGATTTATAGCCTGCCCAAAACCTGTTATGATTTGGTTCCAACTCTGGTGACGAGCTAAAATAACTGAGCTTGGCATTCAATTTCTCTCCCTAGTTTACACTCATATTCTGTATGAATTGGAGGATTTTCCTATTGTATTTTACTTTTAGCTTCATAAATTCAAGGCCATCCAATACCATGCCACTTTGCCTTTAGTCCCCACCCCTAGCAGAAGAACAACCAGAGTTTAGGGTCAGTACTTGAAGGCAATCAGCCTTCCACCTTCCCAGTCATTGGAAGCACCTTCCGAGGCCACAATAATCTCATAATCTTGGAAATATTCAGGCACAGGCATGTGGCACCTCTCCTTCTTCTGTTGCTGCATGGGGAATGGTTCTAGTTTGGGTTAATTTCATGATTTTTCACCCCTCTGGCTGTGTCCCTGATTCAGCAGTACACAGCTGGCTCCCACTTCAGCTCAGCAAAGCCCGAGCAGACAGTTTGGCTGTAGGGCAAATGACTGACTGTCACCAGGAGCCAGGGGCACTATTGCTGATTTATGGACACAGCCATCTTTTTGGCTTTCCCACCTTCATCTGGAACTCCCCACCATCCATTCATTTCTACCCATTGGTGCATTTCCACTTCATCATCTGCAAGGAAACTCATTCTGGAACCACAGTGGAAAAATGGCAGCCAACAGTTTCCCAAATGGGTGTCAAAGGACTATGGATTTAAAGAAAAAAGGCAGGAAAGGACAGCAATCAAACCCTCCAATGGGCAGGCAGTGTGTAAACTAGGCAAAAGTCACTGACGTTAGAAGCAGATGTGGCCTTTGATCCTGGCTCCACCTCCTATTTGCTGTGTAACATAGGTCAGTGATTTAACCTTTTTCAAAGCTCTCAAGCCTCCTACATAAGCTATGGATAATATTAATGCCTGCCTCAGTGATCTGTTGTAGAACTGAAATGAAGTAATAGTAGTAAGGCTCTTAGAGAGCTTTCGTAGCCTATTATGTAAGAAGTTGTGCTTCCAACCCAAAGGCAAGTGATTCGAATCCACCAGCTGCTCGGTGGGAGAAAAGCAGGCAATCTTCTCCCATGTAATTTACAGCCTCTGAAAACTCGCTGAGGGATCTGCTCTGAATCATTCCTACCTGACGGCACATAAGAACAAGAAAGCTCTTTAGCAGGGCAGTGGTGTGAACAATTAACATACTTAGCTGGTAATCCAAAGGTTGGTGTAAATCCATCTAGAGTTGTCTCAGGAGAGAGGCCTGGCAATCTATTCTGGGGGAAAAGATTGGACATTGAAATCCCAATGCACCAATGGGTAGAAATAAATGGATGGTGGGGAGTTCCAGATGGAGGTGGGAAAGCCAAAAAGATGACTGTGTCCATAAATCAGCAATAGTGTCACTGGCTCCTGATCTACTTTGAAACCCTAGGGTCTACTCTCATGGGTCAACTCCATAACAACTTGCTAAACTGGTTATGTGTACATAATCCCAGTTCAATGCCTTGCCAAGTGGTTGGAGATTTTCTTTTCCCCCCTGACAAGAATTACATGAAGATACTCATATATAGAAGAGCCTTGGTGGTGCAGTTGTTAAGTCTTCAGCTGCTAAGTGAAAGGTTGGCAATTTGAAATCGCCAGCCATTCTGTAAGAGAAAAACGAAGCTACCTGCTTCAGTCAAGACAATAGCCTTGCAAACTCTACAGGGCAGTTCTGCTATGTCCTACAGGGTCACTAAGCATTGAAATTGATTGACAGAAAAGAGGCTTGGGTTTTCTGACGTGTTGACCATTTCTACAATATAACCAGCATTGTGAAGAATGGTTAAGTGACTTAAGCCAGGTTAGGAAGACTTGAACAAAATGTCAAAATCTCTTCCACTTCATCTCTTTTCTTCTTGAAGCCTGTACCTTGACCAGCCCACGCTGCCACCTCTTCTTCTCCATTTCTGTTCACAGGAGAATCAGAGCAAATCCAATTAAGCAGGGCCCCCACTCAGAGAACAATAATTCTGAGAAAATTGTTCTTCCTTCTCGTTCCTCCTTTCACCGAGGAAGTCAAGCATGCCAGTACAAGAGGCCAAGGATAATTTCACTTATAAATTGGATGCTTTGACCACATAGTTTTTAGCACAAATTAACGATGAGCTTTCATTTCAGTTCTCTTTCCTTTGAACTTAGATCCTATAAAAGAGGGATGCCTTCCTTGAACCATTTAGTATTTGCATCCCACACATTGGCTGTTCACTGCAGCCTACTGTGTTGCGTTTGGGGTTTAAATCTTCCTCATAGATCACAGTTTGGAGCTTAAAATGTCCATGTTCATCCCAAATGTTTATTTCCTTTCTTCTTCTGAAGTCAATTTCTTTTTCCAAGCCTTTTAATCTCAAAGGAAACAAGTGTTAGCAAGTGAAAGCCCGCCTTATGCCATAAAACTGAGTCAAGATTAAGAGAAGAGGGTAATCACGAGAGCAGTGTGGATTCAAGATGTGGGGTTTAGGAGAAAGAAAGACAAGATTTTAATGACCATAGTCATTAACTACAGAGAGCGCAGAGCCCACACTCCATGTGAAGAGGTGTTACTGGGATCTCTCCAAGAGATCAAAACAGGACCACTCTTCCCAGCAGAAGAGAGATGCTGCTCTTTCTACTTCCGACTAACAGAGTTGAATATGAGCCCCTAAGCTTTTGCTTGGTGTCAATCTGATTAGAATAAATTACTACTCTTTACTGATTATTTGCTGTAATGAAAGACATTCTCAACCCTGCTCACCTTCACACTTTCTCATGCCTCCTTACTTTTGGTTTGGTCCATGTTCTTCTCTCTGCTTGAAATGCTTCACCTCACACCTACCTTCATGACCCACCTCACCTGTGCCCCCAACCCAAGTAGCCACCCAATTCTACCCTAGCCTTCTCTGACCTCCTTCCTACCCACCTACTTCTCCAGTCCTAGGCCAACTTCTCTTCTTTGTGTCTGTGTTCCTATTGTTTTTTGTGCAGCTCACCACTGTAGCCCTTATTACTGGTATTTTTATTATTTGCCTACAGATCAGCCTCCTCATTAGAGAGTAAACTCTGAAGGATCAGAAACCTGGTCTTATTTGGCACAGTATTGATGGAGTTTATGCCTGGAACTTGCAATGGTTTGTCAACAATTTGTTGAGGTTGTTATGTGCCTTCAAGCCAGAAGCCCCTCATCGCTGGCCCTCCTGTGGGTTTTTAGAGGTTCTAAATCACATGAGAGGAGACTGCCCATCTTTCTCCTGAGGAGCCACTCACAAGGCTTTAATGAGATCTCACTTCCAAGTACCCTCAGATCTTACCCAGTGAAGCCATTCCTCTAGACCCTGATACTGTTTTTGTTAATGTGCCACTGAATTAGAAGACTCATAGCTGATCTTCCAACGGATTTTCAGAGGCTGAAAATCCCATAGGAAGAGATTGTCCAATCTTTCTCCCATGGGACAGCTGGTAGACTTGAACCACCTGCCTTTGGGTTGATAGAGCACCTCCTTACCACTAGGCCATCAGAGCTCCCTTGGCACTGACTCTAGTGCAATATATCTCTATCCAACCACCCACTGGAAATTCCCACTTGTTGGTGCATAAGACTCTCATACTTAATATATTCAAGTAGAATCAATCATCTCAATGCAACTCCAACCTAATACATGCTATTTCTCCCACCCTGATGACCACATTAGCCTGCATTCCTTCTTAATTTCCTACCACAATGACTGGAAAGAAACACCACAGTCTTTCTGCTTTTATGGCTCAATCCTATGGTTGTATATTTACTGCAACTGCAACCAAAGGACTATTTTCTTCATTAGAATAAATGCTAGTCTCCAAAAGGACCTTGCTGGAGCTGTTGAATTATTATTACCTCTGATCTATGGGCACGCTGCTGAGGGCCAGCAGCAATCAGCACATTTCTACTTCTCACCGTTGAGGTGAAACTTCAAAGGCATGAGTTCTTTCTCTAGGTTAAGTTGACCTGTAACTCCCATCTTCATAGTAACACTCCGTTTGTAGAACCACACACATCCCCTCTGCAAAGTGGCCAACAGCGTCATATCCAGTGCCTTAACAAATATTTGCCTAGGGAATTAGTAAATGACTCATTTGACTAACTTGTGTGTAGTCTTCAAGCACAGTCACAGCAAACAAGAGTCTTTATTTACGAGATATGTGCCACAGCTAAAACACCTTTAAAAATAACCACATTAGCAGCTTTTACCGATGCTGGAATTCTGTTCTCAAACTAATTATCTGCTTATGTAACTGACCTCATTAAGGGCTGTGGGCACCTTCTTAAGTTATCTTTGGAAACCAAAGTCAAACCCAAATATCATTTTTTATCTTTCCAGGTCAAAAAAATTTGCCTTTTTGATGTGACCAGAATTCCTTACTGAATTCAGGAATTCAGCCTGAATCTTCACTGGAAAAAGGAAAGATGTTAATCAAATCAATAAATGAATAGAGACTAAGACATTCATTAATTAACTTGGGCATGAAAATACAAATGTAAATGCCAACTGAGGCACACTAGAACTGCTAATCTGCGTTACGGTGAACTGGTGGAAAATTTGTTTTTGACATCTGTGTGGAAGATGGTACTTTAGCAAACCCAACAGCTATGAAGTAATGTCAATATCTCATGTGACAATAAGCTTTATCCCAGTTTGAAATCATAACCAGTGTCTTGGAGGATTCCCTTAGCACAATTGACACATCAAATAGAATGATCTATTAGGAATTAAGGTGCAGAAAAATGCAGCTATGGACTTTGCCCCAGACTCTGCCCTAGGCAGATCCCAAGTAGCGCTTTTCAGAAGATCAATGCAAGTGAGGTGGCACCTTTAACTATCAGATGTGATCAGTCTCATTGGCACGCATGTCAGCATAATCTTGAGACTATCTATAGGCACAAATTCAACAATTCAGAATTCAGAAATGGGGTTTATTTGGTCCAGGATATAAGTCCTCCTGTGAAATAAAGGAGTTGAACTTTGTTAGAGAAACTGCCACACTGACCATTGTAACAAACCAAAGGTCAGTCATGCTTACTCCTAGAGAATAAGAACAGTTGTGTTGCTACTGTGCACAAATAAAGTTTGCTCTGATCTGCAATGCATTTCATAAAATCTGTGAATGAAGATGGGCTTTAGAATTTACTTAGTCTGAATTCCTTGCTTTACTGAAGAGGAAGCCAGGTTTTAGAGAGGAGGATGTAGTTATTTTGTTATGTGTCATCAAGTCAACTGTGATTCATAGAAACACTGGGAACAACAGATCTAAACCAGGCCCTCTCCTGTGCCATCCTCACCATCTCTGACACACTTGAGCCCATTGTTAGAGTCACTGTGTCAATCTATCTTGTTTAGACTCTTCTTCTCTTACTCTAACCCTCCACCTTTCCAAGCATGATGTCTTTCTCCAAGAACCAGACCCTTCATTGCAACCTGTGTCTAATCCAGTATGGTTCTTTCTGGAACTACTGAGACTAAACTCTTAGGCATCAAACTGCAACCCATGACTTCCCACGTTAACCCTATACAATAAAGCCTGCACCACAATATTTTGTCTGCAGTCACCTTTCAGTAACACTTGGCAAATAAATCCTGGCAATCATAATTAAGTACTGGTAAGGGAATATCCAGTTACTCAAAACTTGCCACATCATTTGTAATGGCCTTCTTTAAGAGAAAGAATATAAATTGAAGACTATCAGATTCTGTACCAGAGTGAATACTTATTTAGAACGAGACAAAATACAATGAATTACAAATGCAACAAAGCTGAGAAATACCACAAGTATCCAAAAATTACAGAAATACATTTGTACAGATTAACTGCCAGACATATTTCTCTAATCCTTTCTTTCCTTCAGTGTTTGGTTCCATTCTCTTTCATAAACTCCTCCTATTGTAACAATTGTGTAAGCTTTTCTAGAAAGAAATCTGAAAACCAATTCACCTTTCTTCTGGCAAAAAAAAATATATGTAATCGTTATTATCTATTTAATATTGTCAATAGTTGAGAAAGGTTATGGCTTGCTTCACAGCTTGCTATTGCTTGTTGTATGCAAATTTTTAGAGCTGTCAAAAAATTTGGGGAAATTCCTCTCTAGTTGCTTTCACAACGAGCTCTAGGATTTCAGGGCATGTGGGGACTCATTTTCAATAATTTTAGAATTCATGGCATACATCCATCAGAGATAATGTACTTCAAAATGCCCACTATATTATGATGAGCCACATAATAGTATAACAAATTACTCTTACAGCACACAGTGACTTAAAGATGCAGATGCGTAGGAGTTTTGATCCAGGGGACACTTGTTTCTTCAGGCTGTTTTCTTGCACTCTGCTTCCTGCAGAGCCACCAAACATTATCAGGATAAAATGCATCTGATTCATATAAACATCTGACTTGTTAGAATGCAGAAACCACACAGCTCTATATTCAGGACAGATTTACTGTGTATAGAACTATTAACTGTTCTGTCTCCTACAAACCCAGAGTTTCTGGGAAGTTCTAGGTTTGAAAAACCATCATAATAGGGCAAAATGTATGTGGAGTGATCAG
This sequence comes from Elephantulus edwardii, assembly GCF_000299155.1. Taxonomy (NCBI): domain Eukaryota; kingdom Metazoa; phylum Chordata; class Mammalia; order Macroscelidea; family Macroscelididae; genus Elephantulus; species Elephantulus edwardii. The sequence continues at coordinate 2,542,523 of NW_006400032.1, forward strand.
CATAAGCACACCACATTATTGACATATATTCCCAAGATGAAATCACGTTTTTACTAAAAGTTGGCAATCACTGAAAGAAAATTTACAATTTTCTGTGGAGTGACTCCAAGGGAGCTCTGGTAGCACTGTCTGTAGGGATTTGTTCCGTCAACCCAAAGGCTGAGGGTCTCTGGCAGTTCAAGACCACTAGCGGCTCTAAGGGAGAAAATGGCATCTCCTGTTGTTATTTACCCTCCTGGAAACCCTATGGAGGGCACAGGAAGTAGGAACCCATTTGACGACAGTGAATGGACTTGGGTGATTTCCATTTTCCACAGGCTAACATTTGGTTATACGTCAAATGTCTTGGGTATTTTCCCCTCCATTTCGTCCCAAGTTTCATAAATGAGGACTGAAAAACATGTACATAATGCTTGGAGAGCTGCTTCTGAAAAACGTCAACCATTGAAAACACTGTGGGCCACAACATGATTCTAATATGCTTGGAGTCATGTTGTTGTTGTTGTTGCTGTTAGGTGCCATTGAGTTTAGTAGGACCCAGAGCTCATAAGCAACAGATCTGAACCCCGTCCTGTCCTGCACCATCCTCACACTTCCTGACACATTAGACTCCATTGCTGCAGCCATCATGTCAGTCCACCTGGTTGAGGATCTTCCTCCCCTTCGCCGACCCTCCACCTTTCTGAGCACCACATCCCTCTGCATGGACTTGGGATCACCAGGAGTTGGAATCAACACAACAGCAACTGGCTTCATTATCAGTAGATGAAGTAACACTCTCACACCCTCAAGTTGAGGGAGTTCTGATAGTCAAGTAGGTAAAGAGATGTGTTGCCAATTCAAAGGCTGGTGGTTCATATTCATCCACTGTTCCTCCTATGCAATGTACAGCCTCTGAAAACCCATTGGGGAGTCCACAATGCTTCAGTTCCAACTACATAGTGGTGAGTGAAAACCAACCTCAGGTTGAGTCATTATCTGTGACCATCCCACCTTGAGGACACTGGCCTGAGCAAGGGTATGAACAAAGAGAGATTGGTCTTTGTCATGTTGGCCTCTTTCCCCATAGTTCTCACACCATGATGAAACAAAGCATATCATTTCAGGGATGAGTTAGGACAAAGGAAAACCCCAGTGAGATGGTGGAAAACTAGTCGTTTTCAAGAGCCCCTTGGAATTGTGGGTGGGGTGAAGGGGGGTTGTATGTACGTATGTATTTGAGTTCACATGCAAACCAAAATTAAGAGAGTAGAGATTTTGCTTGACTTTTTCTGTTTTCCTTTCAATTGCTTTCTTGAGTCTGTTCTTTTCCAGGATATTATCTGAAAGCTGTTGGAGATGGGGAAGCAGAGGATGGGCAAGGTGAGTAATTTCCCAAACATTAGACTTTGAACATGAAGCTTTAGACATCCCAAAGCACAGAATACATGGAAGGCCCCAGAGAAAGCAATCTCCCTCAGACCCCACCTCTAGAACCGTCATGTCAGTGCTGGTGGAGTTGACACCTGCCAGCTCTTCTTCTAATGACTGGCATTCTGAGTGGACTCTAGTTAGACTGATACGTGCAAGCCAGATTCTACTGAAGATTATCCAAAAACGACTGGAACAACACGTCAGCAGAGAACTGCCAGAAGTCCAGGCTGGGTTTAGAAGGGGTCGTGGTACTAGGGATGTTGTAGCTGATGTTAGACGAATCTTAGCTGAAAGCAGAAAATACCAGAAGAATGTCTATCTGTGTTTCATTGATTATGCAAAGGCATTTGACTTTGTGGATCATAACAAACTGTGGCTGACGCTGAGAAGAATGGGAACCCCAGAACACTTGATCATGTTAACAAAAAACCTATACTTGGACCAAGAGGCAGCCATCAGAACAGAGCAAGGAAACACTGCATGGTTCAAAATTGGGAAAGGTATATGCCAGGGATGTGTCCTATCTCCATACCTTTGCAAGCTGTATTCAGAACAGACTATCCGAGAGGCTGGGCTCTATGAGGAGAAGTGTGGCACCAGGATTGGTGGAAGATCTATTAACAGTCTGCATTATGCAGGTGACACAACCCTGCTTGCTGAAACTGAGGAGGACCTGAAGCGCTTGCAGCCTCCCATATGGACTGAGGCTCAATGTCAAGAAGACAAAGATTCTCACCACTGGACCAATTGGCAGCATCAGGATGGATGGTGAAGAGATTGAGATTGTTCACAGCTTTAGTTTGCTTGGCTCCACAGTCAACACTCTTGGCACCAACAGCCAGAAAATTAAAAGACGCATTGCCATGGGAAAATCAGCTGTTACGGACCTCTCCAAAGTACTGAAGAGCAATGGTGTCTCTCTGGAGACTAAGGTGTGTCTGATACAGGCCACGGTCTTTGCAATCACTTGTTATGCATCAGAGAGTTGGACAATGGCCAAGGAGAATAGAAGGAGAATTGATGCCTTTGAGCTGTGGTGCTGGAGAAGAGTGTTTGAGGGTACCATGGTCTGCTAGGAAAACAAACAGATTCATTCTGGAGAAGGTTAAACCAGGTGGCTCATTGGAGGCAAGGATTCTGAGGGACCATCTAACATACTTTGGTCAAGTTGTAAGGAGAGACTGGTCCTTGGAGAAGGACATCATGCTTGGGAGGGTGGAGGGACAGCGCAGGAAGGGAAGGCGCTCTATGAGGTGGATTGATTCAGTGACTAGGGTAATCGGGATGGGTGTGTCAGAGGCAGTGCGATTGGCACAGGATAGAGCAGAGTGTAGGGCTGTTGTACATAGGGTCGCTATAAGTCGCAAGCGACTCTAAGGCACATAACAACAACAACAACCTTTGCACTCAGCATAGGAAGCTCTCAGTACATATTTATTGGATGCATGGTAGGTAGATGGATGAATAAAACAGTCAGTCCTAAGAACAGAGCACAAAGTCAAGAGCATAGCAAACTGTGGGTGAGAGTTAGTGCAGGTGCTAAGGGTCCAATACTGCTTCTCCTACTGTCTTTCTTTACCAAAGTGGGTCCAAAAGCAAGAAAGTCAATTAGGGTTCCTCTTGCATGCTAATCTCAATCAGTAAGCATAACTACCTGGACCACTGAGTTGCGAAAGGTGTAAAATCTTCATCTGTTTTGATTTAACAGAAATGAGGGTAGTAGTCCATTAGTAATTTCTACGTTGGGCAGAAATGAGGGTGGTGGTCCATTAGAAATGTCGACCTTGGGTGAAGAAATTGAAAGCAGTTGAAAGGAGAGTTATCTTTGAAATCCTTTTTCTAGAACTGTTGTGGAAATGCACTTGTGAGTGAGGGTCAAATCATCTCAGCTTTGGGAGGAGGAAGCCACAGAGGCTAAGGGGGGGAAAAGCAGATCCTGACAGTCACAACGTTTCTGAAAAGCCATTAACTGCCTGCTCCGGCAGTGATTACACGACAGCTGACAGTTGTGTGATTAAACGCCCCAAGATGATTAGACAGAATGGGCTTTGGACTCCCAGCTTTTTCCCTGATGATTTTCAATGGGAAATAATATCATACTGATAAGTTCTCCACAGGAATAGGACACAATGGAACAAGAGCACTTCCATGCGCACCTTACCCAGGTGTGTGTCCATCCTGACATTGCTCACGTGTCCCTAAATTGGTACTTTTGAGAGCCTTTTTTTTTTTATGTCCTGCTGTATGATTTCTTTTTATCGGTGGCTTGGAGCAAAGTACCTGGAGCCTGATGAAACCTCATCTGACAGTAATTGAAGATAAAGACTAAGTCTTCAAGTTTTGAAGCTCCCCATGTGTAATTCGGCCTTGTTACATGAAGCCATACAACTTCAATATCTGTTATTATTACCATAGTGTCTCTTCTAAAATAATTTCCTATTTGTCCAAGACCAAGCATCTCTTCCTCTAGTAGAAATATTTTTTTAATAAAATTTCTATTTTATATTGGTTAACTTACAGTGTTTGTATATATTGTTTTTCACGTTGGATAGTTCCCATTTCCTTTAACCACTCCCCCTCTACCCATCAAATTGTGCAACCCTATAATTAAGCTCCCTGCCCATCTTCACCCCTCTGCTCCTGCCCTTCCCCCCCCTTGGGTCCTCATACATGTTTTACTGGTTATCCTTCTATTTCTACAATAATGGTCTTATACAGTATTTATCCTTATGGGACTGAATTAGTTCATTCAGCATAATCCTCTTCAGTCCCTCCCAAGTTAGGTAGTGATTTTCAAAATCATTTCTCCTGCATGCTGCTTAGTATTCCATTGTGTGAATGTACAATAGTTTCTCAACCCACTCTATTGTGGTTGGACATTTGAACTGTTTCCATGTTCCTGTGATGGTGAATAACATTGCTATAAGCATTGTTATACAAATCTCCATTTGTGCTTCAGTTCCCATTTTCTCAGGTTATATTCTTTTTTTTTTTGAAGGTAAGAACCAGTGGCTTTAGCTTGGGGGTTATATTCTAATAAGTATAATAGCTGGGCCATATGGAAATTCTATGTTCAGGTTTTTTGTTTGTTTTTTTTTTGAGGATATGCCAAACTACCTTCCAGAGAGATGGTACCATTTTACAATCCCACGATATCTCTCCACATCCTCTCCAACAGTTATTACTTGGTGTCCTGTTAAACTTTGCCACTGTTACTGGGGTGAGATGGTATCTCATTGCAGTTTTGATTTGCATCTCTCTTTATTGCCAGTGATTATGAGCATTTCTTCATGTGTCTGATCTGAATATCTTCCTCTGGGAAAAATTCTTTCATGTCTTTTACCCATTTTGTAATTGTGTTATCGGCCTTTTTTTTTTTTTTTTGCATGGAGGCCCCGTAGGATCCTGTAAACTTTTGATATGAGATCCTTATCTGAAATGGTATTTCCAAATTTTTTTTTCCCAGTCAGTAGGTTTTCTTTTCACTCTGTTAGAAAATGTTTTTGATTCCTTAGAAGGTCCTATTATCAATTTTATCCTCTCCAGATTGTACATGTCTGGCAGTCTCTTGGTACCATATTTTAGGCCTTCCAAGCTTGATCCCAATTTATGGTTTTGAGCTTTACTTCCAAGTCTCTGGTCCACCTTGAGGTGATTTTTGTGTATGGTGTGAGATGTGGATCCTGTTTCAGCTTTCTGCAGGTAGTAGTCTAGTTTTGCCAGCACCATTTGTTGAAGACGTTGTCATTTCCCTATAGGATAGGCTTTATCTCCTTGTCAAATATCAGATGACTGTCAATGGATGGGTCCTTTCTGGGTTCTCAATTCTGTTCCATTGGTTTATGTGCCTGTCATTGTCCCAGTACCATCCTGTTTTGATCACTACTGCTGTGTAGTAGGTTTTGAGGTCAGGGAGTGCTTTACCTCCCACTTAATTTTTTGTTTTTAGAAGTGTTTTGCTTATTTATGGTCTCTTGCCTCTCCAAATAAACTTGACAATTTCCCTTTTATCTCTTTGAAAAAATCATTCGGTATCTGTATTGGGATTGCCTTGAACATGTAAATTGGTTTTGGTAGGACTGCCATTTTCACAATATTGAGTCTTCCTATCTATGAACAGGGCACATCTTTCCATTTATTTAGATCTTTTCTTAGGTCTTGCAGAAATGTTCTGTAGTTTTCTTTTGTACAGGTCTGTTGTGTCTCTAATTAGGTTAACTCCCAAGTAGCTCAATTTGTGGTTAGATACTGTAAATGGTATTGCTTTCTTGGTTCCCTTCTCTGAGTTCTTTGTTACTATAGAGGAATCCCACTGGTTTTTGGATATTGATCTTATATCCTGCCACTCTACTAAATTGGTCTACTAGTTCTAACTTTTTTGTTGTTAAGTTCTTGGGGTTTTCTGTGTACATTATCATATCACCTGCATAGAGTGACAGTTTAACCATCTCTTTGCAGATCTGGATGCCTTTTATTTCCTTCTTTTGTTGTATTGTCTTATCAAGTACTTACAATAAAATATTGAATAGAAGTGGTGACAGTGAGCATCCTTGTCTTATCCCTGTTTGCAAGGAAAAACTCTTAATCAGAAAGAACTATTTTGTTTCTAGATTTAAGGCCTAGATACTATCTAATATTCGATAAAGTTTTGGAATTTGTGTAGCTCAGAGATTGAAATAACACAATATAAATGAGGTGTTTATCTTCTTGAGACTTTCCTCCAAAAAGCCATAGAGTTTCTCTACTGCCATCATTGCCCCCAGTAGAAAGTCAAGAGCTCAGCGATATTATCAGCTCTTCAAGGTTATTGAAATCCCTTTAGTGCATGCAGGGCCCATGCTTAGGGATTTGGTAATCTTTATTATTACTGCAATTACACCCAGGTTGCCAAGGTACTTTGCAATGCTATAAGGTCTCAGCCCATATTATGGTCTTTCTCTTCACTTCCCAATACCACCATCTCGCAATCCAACCCCTGCCCACTCAATGCATAATTCCAGAGCACATTACTCATGCCGTGTTCTCTATGGATTAAAAATAAGAACACTAAAAGCTTTGTATTGACTCCAATTCATGACAGCTCCATGTGCGTCAGAGTATGGCTGTGCTCATTGGACTTTGAATGATGAATTCTTCAGAATTAGGTTGCCAGGTCTTTCTTCCAACGTGGTTCAGGGTGGTGGTGTGTGGCTCAAACCATCAACCTTTTGGTTAGCAGCTGAGAGCCTTTACCATTTCACCACCAAGGACTCCTACTCTAGGAATAGCACCCTTGCACAGCTTGATGTCTACAGTATACACTTCTCCTGGTAACTCTATATCCAGCTCTTGGAAAGCGAAGGGGGGGAGGGGGCAGAGGGCAGCTTTTCCATCTCCACAGCAATTCTTCTTATCACTAGTGGCCCTTTCCTTTATGTTTCTTCCCACAATAACAAAAGTCATCTGATGCGCAAAGATGCCTCAACAGTCTGGATAAAACAACATTGTCTCTAAGGTTGCTTCCTCTCTGAAATGCAGACTGAGTGTCATCTCCCTAGTGTACCATAAAGTATTGGTCACAGGATCACTCACACATCCAAGAGAAGAAACTGTGAGAGGAAGATAGTTGTTACCTTTCATCTTTCTTTCCTTAATCACTAATACATTCCTGCTAAAGGGTATAACACTAGACAAAAGTTTGCCGTCTGCTCTAGACCCCAGATACTTATGAATGGCTAGTTGACCGTGTAATTCTTCCTCCTTCCCCAACTGGATAGGATTGTGACCCAGGCCAGCTAGTTTATTGAATTTTCAGGGATAAATTAGGTTGTCACTTCTGGGGCTGGAAGGTCATTCAGATCCCGTTTAAGCCACATTATGATAAAAGGGAAACTGAGAAGAAACCATTTCTAAAAGGTCTGAAGTTGTTGTCAGGTGCCATTGAGTCGACTTTGACTCATGGTGATCCTGTATCCAACAGACTGAAACCTTGCCCTATTCTGTGCCATCCTCACAAGCTCCACTTGCACCCACTATTGCAATCAGCTGACACTACTGACTGTGTCAATCGGTTTTATTGAGGGTCTTCTTTTCCTTCGCTCACTCTCATGCTCCATTTTTTTCCACGTATGATGTTCTTTTGCAAGAACTGGCCCCTCCTTACAATATTCCCAAAGTATATGAGACAGTCTTTCACGTCCTCAGCTCAAAGGGGCATTCCAACTGCACTTCTTGCAAGAGAGTGTTTTTTTTTATCTATGGGATATTCAGGATTTTCACCAGCATTACCATTCAAAATCATCAATTCTTTTTCAACCTTTTGTATTTGTTGAGTAACTTTCCCATGCTTTTGAAGCTACTGAGAATACTATGGCTTAGATATGTAGCTTAGTGGTAAGAAATCTCACTGCAATTCAAAGAAACTCATTTCAAATTCACCAGCTGCTCCATAGGAGAAAGATGGGCCATCTCCTCTCACACAATTTGCTGCCTCTAAAATCCCCCTGAAGGTTCAGTTATGGGTCAGTTCAGACTCAACAACACACAATAACAACACAGCTTAGATAAAGTATGCATCAGTTTTTAAACAGACATACTTGCTTGATGGCACTTTGAAAAGGTTCTTGACATCAGTAGAGTGGTGCTCATACCTAGGTAAAATCTAGACTAGAGCATATAAGGAAAAAAGAAAACAGAATTGAGACCCTGGGGAGTTGCCCACTTTTTTGGAGGGTTAGCTGCACTTCTTATAAATGTGTCTCATGACATTTCCCTATAGGCTTCCAATAAAGCCTTTTCCACTTGAGCTAATTTGAGTTGGCTTCTAGTGTTTGTGACCAAGTAGACCTTGATGGAAACAAGGAGAATTATGAAAGTGTTTGGGCAGAATACTGAAGACAAGATCAAGTCTCATCTCTCATCTCTCTCTTCCCATCTTAAAATAATTCTCAAAATTCACAAACCTCATTTTCATATAGATAGATAAGTAAGCACATGTCAAAGTCTTATTCAAGTCATTAATAAGGCATCTGGCAGGATGACAATGCGGGTGCAAAGGAGAATTTGAGAAAATGGGACTTCTCTAGTCAGTGAGGAAAGAGAAGAGAGATGAGACATAATTGCTAATTTAGATGCAAAACTTCTTAATGTCCAATAAAGAAGTAAGGCCTCCATATTTAGTTTGAATTCTCTATTGCAGGAGCTCTGGTGGCCTAATAGTTAAGGAGTTGCACTGTCAGCCCAAACGGTAGGTGGTTTGAATCTACAAGCTGATCCGAACAAGAAAGATGAGCAATCTAAAGCAATTTACAGCTTCTGAAACCCCACTGGAAAGTTGGGTTTTTGATTGTTTAAATTGTTTTTCTCTTCTGGACAGAAAATAAAATAGTAGCCACCTCACTAGTTTCGTAGAAGGTTGGATCTGTTGTACAAATTATGTTGCATTCCCCTAAACAGTTAGACAATCCATGGGGAAACTAGAGGGATCATTGCTTCTCAAACTGTGTGAAAACACAGATATTCCTGGGCCTCAGGAATCCTGATTGGATAGTTCTAGAACTGGGCCTGGAAGCTTGCCTTTTAACAGGTCCCCAGGTGGTCCTACTGGTTAGCACACCACGCTTTCAATAGGGTGACCTTAGATAACATTGGGAAGTCATGTAGTAATCCTTTTGTTTTCTTTCCAAGTGTTGAGTAACTTTCCTTAACCCTCCACTCAAGGTCCCCAAGGAAGATCTAAGCTCAGGATGAAGGAAGTGAAGTAAAGCAAATAGCACTTTACTCTTGGCTGAAGAGTTAGGCTTCAAAATTGAGTGAGGAGCTTAAACAAACTAAGCTAGGTTCTGTAGTGAAATGCTTTTCTGCTGTGTGTGCTGGGTTCGTCTCAGTAGCACTGAATTGAAAGCAGCCTCTTGGTCATTGCCCCCCAAGCTCATAGAATGAAACCTGTGAGAACTGAGACCCAATGGGACTGCCTTGTTTTGGGGGTTTCCAATGGTTTCCATTGTTTGAGCTTGTCAGTCTTACTTTTATGTCTTATATAAAAGTTTGAGATACCCTCCTTTGACAGGTTTCCAGCTTACACATGATCCGGGTTTTGTGTGTTTTTCTATATTTGACTCTCTAATTTTACTTCAATGAAAATGAAAGCTGCTTCAAACCAATGGCAGAAAAGAAGAAAATAAAGAGAGGAAGAGAGTGCGAATGCACTCTAAGAGCCAGCTAAGAGCCATGATGGAGACCTCGGCCGGGTGCCACCTTAGATCGGCAAACTTCTAAAACAGAGAGGAGCAAGATACTCAGGGCTTTTTCCAAAGGCAGCAGTTCTGAACTTTCTTAACTATTCCAGTGCCAAGGAATAGGATTGCCAGATAAATGACAAGAAACTTGCTTAAATTTTCAGTTCAGATAAACAATGAAAAATTTGCCAGTATAAGCATGTCTCAAACGTTGCACAGAACATTCGTTGTTGTTGTTGCTGCTACTGCTGCTTCTGTTGTTGTTGTTGTCGCTGCTACTGTTAGCCACTACTGAGTCAGCTCTGACTGAACTGTTGAACCATAAATAATGGAACATAATATTGCCCGGTCTTGTGCCATTTCCAGTATCAGCTGTGCTTTGCACCCCTGCAGCCCACTGTGTTTTCACTGGCTCATAATTCAGGTGATCACTAGGTCTTTCACTCTAGTCCACAGTTTGACAATTTGCCTTACATCCATTCAGCATTACAACATGCACATGCCTCCACCAATAACTGCGCCTTCTCTCGTATAGCATTATACACTGTCTTCCACATACACACACACACACACACACACACACACACACACACACAAACTGGGATTATTTAGGTATTATCTTTGGCTTGTAATCATACTTTGAATGAGGTAATCATAATCTCACAGACACATATGTCTTGGGAAAAGTGCAGGCACAGAGTGTCCCAAAGTGTGTCTGTCAACCACATCAAAATGCGTCATCCTAGTTCTGTTCATGACAAGGAAAAAATATAGACAAAAAAACACAAACAACAGTGCCATCAGATCATTTGAATGTATATCCAATCCCACAGGCTGAATGAAAAAGTCTCAGTTCATGCAGGGCTGAGATGAAGTATCTAATTCCTGGTAGTAGTTGAGAAAATATAGATTTGTTTGACATTATTTCTTTGACTTTTCCTGGTTTTCCTGGATACAAATTATATCCTCAAATTTCTTTCAAGTTCAGAATAAAGTAATTGTCTTCAAGTTTAAAATTATAACCAACAATGACTACTACTACTATATCTCGGATCCAGAAGACTAAAGGGAGATAATTCCCAAACTGACAAATGATACAAACCATACATGATTGATGTTTCTCTCTACAGAAGTTCTTTTAAAAGATCAGTGTCTCCTAGAAGAAGAAATTGGATCCTTAACATATTTGAAACTTTGGACATAGGAGAGAGATTAACACGGACGCTAAAAATGATAGAAGAAAACCTTATGCTTGTGTTCAGCTTTGTCCAGAGCTAAGAGGCCCTGAAATGCTACAGCCAGGATTCTGATCCCCTTGACTGATTTTTCCCTGTCATGGAGAGGAATGCACGGCCCAGTCTCTCATTGCAGGGGGACCAGGCTGTGTGACTCATCCTTCTAACTCCTCTTGTGACCAGTCAAGTTTCTGAGAACCCCTCCCATGATGACCCAGTTTCCATAATGAGAAATTGGGGATGTGGGGTGGAAATGCTGAGTGTCTAGGCCTCTTGGATCAATAAGCTGACCTCCTACTCCTCACACTAGCTTGGTTACCGGGAATTTACTTTCTTAAGTCTGATCATCCGTAGGAATACTAACTATAAGAATGTAAACTGTGGTGAACCTAAGAGGGCAGCATCCCTCTATGAGACCCTTCCAGAACATTCTGCCAGTCTGACTAAGATGGTTTAATGTCATCACTTCCTTCTGTGAATATTTCTCACAGCATCCCTACAAAGGCACAGAATAAGAGAATAGAACTCCTCTGTTGAAGACAGGCCAAATGCTAGCAGAAACACCAACAAGGACCTGTGGATCATGGTACTGTGAGTTAAAATAGTGAACAGTATTGAGTGTCGGGTGTTCATGCTGTTGTTATGTGCCATCGGATTGCAACAGACTCATAGCTGACTTTCTTGCATGTTTTCCGAGGCTGTAAATTGCACGGGAGAAGATTGTCCTTCTTTCTCCCATGGAACAGCTGGTCGATTTGAGCCACTTGTCTTTGGATTGACAAAATAATGCCTTACCACGAAGCCACCAGAGCTCCTAGCACGAAAAGGTTGGGTGTTCTGCTATTAGATGCAGATTGGTGGTTAGAACTCATCCAAAGGCACCTCACAAGAAAGGCCTGGCAATCTGCTTCAGAAAAAAATGACAGCCATGAGAGCTCCATGGAAGTCAGTTCTACCTTGCACACACAGGCTCGCCATGGCTTGGAATCACCTGGATGACAATTAGTTCAGTTTTATGATCTTACCAAGTGTTCTCTCACTAACTGAGAACTAAATACTTCACAAATACTTTCTCTCATTAAGTCTTCAAAATGTCGGCCTCTAAGACAGAAAATATGCTAAGCAGGGTTCAAAAATTAGTGTGGTGCCTCTCATAATTTTTGGCATCTCTCTACACATTATGTTGTTTCTATGGCCGTCAGGCTAGCCCAGCTTACAGATGAGCATCCCACAGGTTTCTAGAAGCTGTAAATCTCAAGGAAGGAGACTTCTCATTATTTCTCCACAGAAAAGCTTTTGGACTGAGGTTGATAGCCCAGCTCCTTAACTACTAGACCCTCAGAGCTCCCTCCCTTAGACATAGAAAGTGGGAACATTTGTCCTGAACGCTGGAGATAAATTGAGGAGTTATCTAAACCTGAATTGTCTTCAGGAGCTCCAACCACTTTGGGCCCCTCTCGTCTCCCCAAAGCAGAGGGAGTTCCTGTTTTAACACACCTGTAACACTTTTTGTGGCTCACAGTTGGTAAATTCTACTGTCATGGAATCTGAAACCAAGTCTCTAGGTTCAGACTCCTGCTACCAGCTGTTACTTGACTTTTTTATTCCTCAGTTACCCCATTGGAAAAGAAAATTTATAATAATGTACCAATCTCATAGAATTTAGTTGAAGATACAATGAGATCACAATAAAAAAGACTTAAAACAAAGGAAATGTTTGACATCTATTAATGAATAACATATTCCAGTTTTGTAGCACAGTGGTTCAAACACTGAGCTACTAACTAAAAGGTCAGTGGTTCAAACTCACCCATTTTTCAGAAAAAAGATGTGCTTGTCTGCTTCTGTAAAGACAAAAGCTTTGGAAACAATGTGGGGCAAGGTACTCTGTCCTGTAGGGCTGCTATGAGTCAGAATCAACTTGATGAGAATGGAGTTCGGTTTGGGGGCCTCTGAGAGAGAGAAAATGACCTGCTAACATCAGACAACAGGTAATCTAGGCAGGGTTTAATCGTAATGAAAACTGCTGAAATATAAAAGCAGCATAGATTCACTCCAGCATCAAAAGTGGCAATAAATCTGTATATTTCCTCTCACTCCAAGTCCCAAAACCATCTCCAAGACGCACATTCAACCTTACAGACTATTTTTCACTTTATATTCCACCTTTTTTTTAGTAGCACTGGCTGTCCTCAGCCCTGAAATACCCCTTATGGCCAATGGCAAAGATGATCATTTAGTGGTTTTCAGAACGAGGTAGCTGTGCCGCAGCTGCTGCTTGATTCAGGTGCACTGAGTGAAGGCTTGAGTCACCGCGTGGACGATGTCTCCATCACTCAGGAACTCTCCAGTACCTGCCTGTCTTTATGCGCTGACTGCCACGTTCTTCCTGCCCAGGAAGTCTACAATTGGCTCTGATTCCTTGTAGAATCCTCTGAGGTTGTGGCTGTGTGTTTGAGAGAGATAGAGACAGTGGCACACAGAGAGAGAATCTGGAGGATACTGTTGTTCTAATCTAGTTCATTTTATTTTCTGATGAAATCAGATATTTAAAACAGATAGCAACACACTGACTGTGCTTTTCCTATCCTTACCGACATAAACAAGCCCAAAGGCTACCTGTGAAATCTTCCCAATTAGAGTTGCAAAGAAATATCTAACAAGAACATTGAATGCTTATAGTTCTAGAATTACATACCAAGGATAAAACCTAACACTGGAATAGAACACCAAGAAAATTTCTTAACTGTACTAAAAGTGAAAGTGTTCTGTAAAAAAAAAAAAAAAAGGCTACTACTACTGACCTCCTGCTTGTCCAAAGTAGGCCTTTGCATTCTTCGGTGTGTGTACATCAAAGAACTTTTATCTTTCAGATTCTGTGGATTAAAACTCAGAAAGGGCACAGCAGAGACACCCCATGTCTGTGTTTCATTTGAGATGACTTGAAAGGTTATGGGGCCATTTAGGTCTTCATCTTCCTTCCATCTCTTCTCACTCACAGAGCTCCTCCATGGTCCTAGCTTAGACTTCCTAACTGCATGGTGACTTCAGGATACTTGAACGAGCACTTCCAAGAGAATGTATACTAGGAGAGCAAAGTAAGAGCTGAAGCTGCCGGTTCTCATAAAAGCTAGGCCCAGAACTAATGCTGACATCACTTCTGTTACATTCTGTTGGCCCTTATGTTCCCAAGACTTCCAGGCCCAAGAATAGAGAGAGCCCCCTTCTTTAAGGGAGAAGGGTCAAAATTTGCAGCCACCTGCATAAATTCACTTATTTCTAATTCTAAAATTCCAAAGCATATCTCAGCAGAAGGGCAATTTCTTCTTAGGAAGGTGGAGTGTAGCCCATGTGTCTCATTTTAAAGCATTGGAAAAAGTTTGACATGTGCAAACACTAGAGGCAGAAAATATATCCTCTTTTCCTTACTCCTGCCTTGTCCACCACTCTGAACAGCATGCAGCACCAGAAAGACCCAAAATTATCCAGAGATGGGCACTGTAAACACAGAAATGAAACAAGGAGTTTTCTTTTCCCAGTTATAATTTAGATGGCGTGCATAGGCTCCATAAACTCTGTGCAGAATGTGGAGTGGAGTGGACGGGAGAGGCCAGCATTCTCTACCTCTTGTTTGGAGGATGTTGATGTTATTACTCCTGGGAAGATGAGAAATCTCCCAACAGGATCTTCTGTTTTGTTTCTTATTCTCTGTTTCCTTTGTGAAATCACAGGAAAGATATAGGAGGGGTGGGCATCAGGGATAGAAACACAAGAAAAATCTTACTGCTCTTCTTGCTTTTAAGCAAGGAAGACCTGAGTTTGAACCCCAATGCTACCTGTCACTTTAGCAAGTTACTTTATAGCTCAAATCTCAGTACCTTTATCTGCAAAACAGGAAAATTAGAACGAATCCATTTGATCATATTGGAAAACGCAGGTAAAACCAACAAGGCTGGGCACAGAGCAGATTAGCAGTGTCCCTTCGGAAGGATTCTCATCAGCTGGTGTTAATCCAAGCTCTTCTCTATTTCTCACCTTTCCCTGTCCAGAGAAGGGATAGCTAAAGGGGCAGCAAGTGCCCGCAATAGAGGCTCATCAATCACCTCTTTCTTAATGGTCATTCTAGAAGGGTGGAAGCTGCAAGGGGTGGGGGTGCGGGGGAAGCCCCCTTTCCAGCCCCGCTCAGATGCATTCTGGAAGTGGGCACAGCAAAATGACATCCTGAGAAAAATGCCTTCCAGACCACCTTGGCTACCCCAAATATAAAGAGAGGATGGCTGAGCCCACCTGAGCCAGAACTAGCATGAGGCAAGTGAGGCACCCAGGAGGCAGAACCTGAGGAAGATCTTACTCTTAGCATAATGTCAGTGCCAACCACACTTCCTTAAATGTTGTACCCTTGGTACCTCAGGTAGCTCTGGTGGACAAGTGGGCAGAAGTTGTGTTGTCACCTGAGGCCCATAATTTTAATCCACAGGCTGCTCTAAGGGAAAAAGATGGGCAATTTCCTCCCATGTGATTTACATCCTCTGAAAACCCACTATGCACAGTGTCACAATGAGGTATCTCACTCTGCCTTAATCCTGGCCCTGATTCCAATCATATTCAAGAAGATAGACAGGAACTCAAACAGTTTCCTACCCTATCCCTCCAGCAATCCCTGTAAGAAAACGGTTCATCAGACAGTTCATTGTTGCAGGGGTACCACTGAGATACCTCAAGAAAAAGGTACAGTCCAAAAGAGCTGAAGTTATGGAGAGTAGCAAGAGGCTATGAGGAAGACAGCAGTGACATATCTCACTCAGCCTGTGGGGTTTGGTTCCCTCTGTCTCAGTCAGCCTGTCCCCAGGCTGTTCAGCATGTGCCCTCTCTCTGCACATAGATCCTGCTGCGAAACCCCAGTGGCCAAACCAAACAGCTCTCCTTGACAGCAGTTGAGTTTACCTGTATAGTTACTTTCTTCACGTGAGAGTATAAGGCCCAGTGGAAGCTGACCTCCTCTCCCATTTATCCACAGCAATCCTCTCCTCTTAGTCACACAAAAGCTGGTGGTATTCCTATCATCTCCAGGGCATCACAGACAATCCCCATCCTATCCAGCTCTCCTCTGCCTGCCAGGACAGCAGCCCCCTCCAGGAACCCGCAGGCCCCAGAGCAGTTCTGCTGGCTTCTTTCTTGATCATTTTGGTCTGTAAAGGTCAATATCATCTTCAGTGTTGAAAGCAGTAGTGATTAATTTCTGCTAATAATTTTCTGTCTTGCTCCTAGACTTCTCTCAGTAACTCCAACCACAATTTCAGCATCAAGTGATTCAGATCCTTGCTAGCTGGCTTAAGGAATTCACCACCTGGTTTATCTATTTAGCTGGCTAAGACCTCCCTTTGGCTCCAGCTCCAGCATCCCTCTCTTCTTCTCTGACATTTAGTGGTTTTGAGTCTTCTTTCTGGCTCCCAGAGTTGGCCAGGTTCCTGTCACACTGGGTCCTCTGCTCCCTGGAGTCCATATGAATAGGAAGAAAGAAAAGAAAGCCTGATTCTTCTGTCTTTGGCATGCCCCACAGGCCCCTGTCAGTAACTAGCAATATAACAGGTGTCATTTAGTGACATTCATCCTAACAAGTCCGCAGCTTCCCACTGGGTTCCCTGCAGGACTCTTGACAGATGCCTGAAGATCTTGTCATGTCTACTGGGCTGATTTCACTTATGTCTCAGAAATCAGACCAGTGTATGTCCTGCAGCTTCTCAAGTCATGACCAAACGGAAAGATCCCACCACAATGTCTATGTACTATTGGGTATAGCATCTCTATCTACCATTGTCTGTCAACTTACCATACTATGGTGACTTGTTTATTCTGTGATGCCAGAAACTGTATTTCAAATACCAGAAAGGTTATCCTTGATGGTCACACATTAGCAGCTTCCATACTAAGACAGACTAGAGGGAAAGACCTGGTGATTTACTGCTGAAATTAACCCCTGGAAACCTCTGGATCACAACAGATTATTGTGCAGTATAACGCTGGAAGGTGAGCCCCTGGATTCGAGGCACTGCACGAAAGTCACAGTGAAGATGGTTGAAGATGATACAGGCTTGGTTCTGTTCAACACAAAGCTGCCCAACACTGACTCAGCAGAGCAACAATGACTAAGAAGTGAAATAGGCCAAGTCATTCCTACCTCCCTTCTCCTCAGCAATGAGTACATCCTGGGGGCCAAAATCATTGTCTAAAAAGTCATCATCCTTCTCTCACACTCAGACCCCTAAATACATGTAGCTGAGCTAACTAAAAGATATAGACACTTCAACTCTTCCGCAATAAGATTTATAGAGAATTAGCTCTGACTCCAACACACATTGTTTTGCCTCTTGGATCAGTCTGGGTTAAAGTCTTCTTCCTTCCCCCCCCCCCCACTTTTCTATGTTCATAAGGCAAATGGGGAAAGCTGATGAGTAAGAAGATGCTGAGAGTGTGTGTCAAAGCCTCCAGTGGTGTCTTCTACCTACAGCATGAGAGAAGGTGGTTGGTGACAGAGATGACTTTCTTAATAGGTATCTGACCAGACTCTCAGTGTTATTGTGAGATGATCGTCACATTGTTCATTGAAAATTGGCAATGCATTTGGGTTCATTAACTCCAAATCAAGCTGAGAGCAGTCTCTAAGTTACATTCCCTCACAAAAGAAGCTCAGTATCACTAGCAGGGGGGAAAACTGGGAAAAGAATATTGTAGATGAAGAAACGCTCCTGGACAAGAAAGCAAAAGCAGACCATGTTTATATGATACTGAATGCAGGGTTACAAAGGGTCAAATCTATTTGAAGCATTGGCTGTATAGAGTCCACTGAAGTCAGACGTGGCCTAAAGTAGCTGAAAAGAGTGATATTTTCACCCCTTAACTATTCAGTCCTGAACTGGATGAAAGCAGACACATTTTGCCTCCCTGCACCTTCTTCTAAGTTCTACTTGGCTTATTCTAGATGATTCAATATTTTCTAATCTATTGGCTCATTCCACAAATATTTGGTTAATACTAATACTTCTTAAAGCTGTATGTCAGGCACAAGAATAAAACATAGGTCAGAATAGGGAGCTCTGGTGGCCTAGTGGCAAGAAGTTGCAACTACAATCCCAGAGGTGCACGGTTCGAATCCACCAGATACTCTGCCGGGGAAGGAGGGGCAATCTCCTCCTGTACCAGTCAGATCTAATTTGACGGTACACGCACACAAAAATAATAAAATTTAAAACAAAAACAGCATAGGCCAGAAAGAGCTAGCCAGTGCTTTCACAGATCTAGGTGTAATCAAGAAGATAAATAAACAGAGGGAACTAAAAAGTGCGAACGAAGGTTCTCAATTTTATTTAAGATGTCACTTAAAAGTCAAACTCATTGCCATTAAGTCAGAACCTACTCATAGCTGACCACCCAGCAGGGTGTAAATTGCAAAAGAGGGGATTGTCCGTCTTTCTTCCTCAGAGCAGATGGTGGATTCAAACACCAACCTTTGGGTTGGCAGCACAACTCCCTTCTCACTAGGCTATCAAAGATAAAAGAGTCTGCAAAAGAAGCAATTCGTTCTACTGAGGTGATATTTCAAGGTTCCTAGTGGTGCTGTGGTTAAATACAAGGATGCTATGAAAGTTCTGTGGTGTCCCAACAGTTACTCCACAGGAGAAAGATTTGAGTGCCTACTCCCTTAAAAATTGCAGCCTTGGAAACTATACTAGTTGTTTGTTG
>NW_006400032.1:2565476-2619595 GCF_000299155.1 Elephantulus edwardii
TTGTGCATAGGGTTTTCAGAGGCCTGCTATTTCAGAAGTGGGTGGCCAGTCCTTCTTCCTAGTCTGTCTTGATCTGAATGTTCAGATTTAGAGGAGTATCTGACAGACAGCAAATTGTGGAGCAGTTAACATGAATTATAGCCTTTTGACTTTCCCAATATGGTTATGTGGTCTGTGAGCTAGTCTATCAGGTTCTGGGGCCCAGGAAAGCAGTAAGATTGGTAATGGGATATGGGAGAATGGAAAACATGTCTGACGCCATGGGAATTGGTTTTGTACTGCAGGTGCTGTTGAAGGGGAAAGTTCCCCTTTGTGTAGTTGGTAAAGGTCAGGTATGACCAGCCCCACGTGGCCTTTGCTCTTTTTACAGAAACCTTACTCTGTCCTATCAGGTTCTCTAAATTGAAAATAGCCCCACTGCGGTGGATTTGGGTTTGAAGATGATGTTTAAGTCCCAAGGTGGCACAATCAATCCATGCCCAACTATTAACTTCCCAGCTGTGAGCAGTTCAGACCCACCAGAAGCATCAGAGAAGAGACAGGATAATCCGTTTCCATCAAGCTTATAGTGGAGAAAACACTCTGGAAAGGTTTCACTGTGTAACAAATTGGGTCACCAAGAATTAGAATGCACCTGACAACAGTCAGTTTTGTTTTGTGTTGTTTTTTTGTTTTGTTTTGTTTTGTGTTTTAAGACTCAATTCATCGCCGTTGAGTCAATTGGCAACTCATAGCTGACCCTCCAGCAGGTTTCCAAGGCTTTAAATTGCATGGGAGAAGATTGCTTATCTTTCTTCCTTGGAGTGACTGGTGAACTTGAGCCATTGGAGAAGCACAGCCTTTGGGTCAGTAGCCCAAGTCTCAGTGGGCTACATTTCAGGTAATGTTTTATTTTGAGCTGAGTCAAATCTGAGCCAATTTTGGAACAGAGGTACTGTGATTTCCTGACAGAGTTAACAGTAGGCTTTGTTTCCCAAATTCAGCGTTGATGACACATAGTTCCCTCATTAGAGAAATCTGTTATCCTGAACTTAGTTTAGAATGCTGAGAGAAGACATCTAGTGTGCAGAGGAAGATACATGTTTAGAAAGGAAAGTCGGGGTGTGATGGGAAAGAGCCTTGAAATTTCCCTGCTCTGAGGAAGTTTAGCATCTTTCCTACACTTATGTTTTTCGGAGGGAGACTGGTTGTCTGGTCAGGATGTTCTGGTGTTTTCACAGGAGGCAGGCGGGTTCCTCAGGGATTAATTAGGCCAGTCTGAACGCCTCAGGAGAAACCTTCACAAGAGCCTTTCTTTCATTTACCCAGTGAGTGTACTCAACCTCGTGCCAGTGGGCGCAAAACAAGTGCTTGAAGCCAAATGTACCCACAATGCACTGTAAAGGCAAAGCCACAGCGTCCCTCCACACTGAAGCAATTCATCCATAAGGACGTGTTTTCTGTTTGCAGTCCTCAAACATGTCCATCATGAGGAGGAATAAAAACAGTTCAAAGGACTTATTTTTTTAAAAAATCATTAAATGGCCTTCTACCCATTGAAAAAGAAATACATGTTCCAGATAATAAAAAAGTAACATTTGGCAGAATATGCTTTATTAAATTGGTTTATGAATTTTGTTTGCAATCCAAACACATTTTATAAATTTGAACTGTGTCAAAACATGCCTGATTGAGTAATAGGCCACTTGAGAAGAACAGACTTCTTGGGGCCAGTTTCTACCAACCATCTTAACAGCTAACATTTGCGTGGTGTCTGCCGTTTACAAAGCGCTCTTGCACTTATGACATCACTTAATCCTCTCAGAGATCCTATTAGAGAGGAAACCTGTTGTCATTTACTTAGTTCTGCCTCACATTGGCCCTATGTGACAGAGTAGACCTTCTTCATAGGGTTTTACTGGGTGTAATCTTTCTATAAATGATCATCAGCCCTTTCTTCAACACCATCTATGTGTGAGTTCAAAACAGGAACCTTTAGATTAATAGCCAAGTGCAGATCTCTCCAGCCACCTAGCCACCTATTGTTTCCATTTAACAACTGAGAAAACTTGGACTTGGAGAAGTGGTGACTTGTGGCCTGAGCGAGATGCACAGCACAGGAGTATCTACTAATGACCAAGTCCAACTCCAAGGTCCTTCTCATTCCCCACACCACCTCCTAGGATAAGGGACAGCTGCTTAGAGTACCAGCTATCACCAAAGTACAAAGAACCTCTCAATCCTCTCATTAACCCAATTTTCTATTCATTTTACCATCTATTAAACTCTAGCCAAGGTGTGAGGAGAAGACATGCATATTCCCCGTGTTGTTCACATTCATAGTCACATGAATAGGAAAAGATACATAACTAAATAAGCATTAAAAGCAGAGTCACTGTCCTTGCAAACCCCACCGCACCTGTTGTCTGTACCACCTTAAGCTTTACTGCCCACAATGTAATTGTCATTCCAAATGCTCCATGTGCTAGGCACTGTAGCAGTCATGAAATAAATGGGACCTTCTTAAAATCAAATCCTATGTGCATCAAAAACCTTCTCCACTAGGTGAAAATAAAGCCCACAGACTACGGGGAAAAACACTTGGCAATGACATTTCAGACAAGGGTCTCCTAACTATAGAATACTCCAGGGCCTTCACAAGAAAGAGACTGGTAATTCAATCACAAAATGGGCAAAAGATATGAAATGACTCTTCCCAAGGGAGACATTCAGATGGCTGACAAGCACATGAAGAATTGTTTACAATCACTAGTAATAAGAGATCTGCAAATCAAAACAACAAAGAGTTATCATCTCACCACAAAAGCACTAGCAAAGTTCAACAACACAGCAAACCATATTGGAGAAGATGCAACAAGAATGGAACTCCTAGACACTGCTGGTAGGACTGTAAAATGGTACAACCACTCTAGAAGGCAACTTGTTGTTTCCTTAAAGTTGAACATAGATATCCCATGTGACCCAACTATTCCACTGCTAGGAGTATATCCCAAGAAAATCAAAACTGAGACACAATTGGGCAGATATACACCTGTGTTCGTAACCTCATTAGTCACAATAGCAAGAAAATGGCAACATCCGAAATACCTATCAACAAACAAATGGATTGAGACCTTGTGGTATATCCACACAATGGAATACTATGTAGCAGTAAGAAATAATGATTTTGTAAAATACTATAGAACATGGGAAAGACTAGAGAGTATTATGCTGAGTGAAATAACTCAGTCACATAAGGACAAATACTGCATATGACCACTCCTGTGAAAATAGGAGGACAACTGAGCAAGATATATATAAATGTCCAAAAGGGGAAGGCGAAGGGAAGAAAGCAGACAGCAGAAAGAAGAGGGAAATCAAGATAGCAGAAATTAGTGGTCTGAGGAGGGGTTGGCGAAGGAATAGGAAAGATCCCATGAGGACCTGAAGAGAAGAAAAGATAATAGGCACAGATTAATAGTAAATACAATGAATAATTACATAAAATGCAATGTATACGAATGCTTTTAAGCACACTAATTAAAAAAAAAAGATGTATTGGAGCGCCACATCTCCTGAGATTATTTGTAAGAATCAGAACAGTGTTGGCCTATGCACCCCTAAATGAGAAGAGCCTTGCATTGTCATTGGGCTATTTGCATGATTTCCTAAAATACCTGGCAAAGAATTCTGCGACCCTGTTTCCTGCGAATGATTATAAAGTGGCTTCAGCCAAGTGCCATCGCAAGGCCCTGGGAGGGTCTACTGACCACTCACTGTTATGTTCGGATATTTGTAAACCCTTTCTGTTCTTGTCTTTTTCTTGTATCATTGATGTTCTCTACAATTGTTACTATATCACAGGGCTGATGTTTAAATTCTTTTCTGTGTGGCTCAAACAAAATAAAAGGCATGTAAGCTCCTTTCCTTATTTCAAAGTTCCTACCAGTGTACACAGTAAATAGACAAAGAAGAAACATTTAGTAGAACATTTCAATGCCTACTTGACAAGATGGCTTGAATGCTGGTGGTTCTAACCCCTTTAACACTGTACAATTTTCTAATATGTATTAATGCTACATAATAAAACATTGTGATTCCTAGTGGCAAAGGTTCAACTTAATGTTCATACCTGAAGACCCATGCATTTGTGCCTCAGTCCTTACTTCCCAAAATTGTTGTTGTTGTTATGTGCCATCAAGTCATTTGTGACTCATAGCAACCCTATGTATAAGAGCTCTAAATGCTGTTCTATCCTGTGCCAGCCTAGCCATCTCAAACGCACTTATTCCCACCACTCCAGTCACAGAATCGATCCATCTCAACGAAGGTCTTCCTCTCCTTCTCTGCCCCTCCACTCTGCCAAACATGATGTCCCTCTCCAAGGACCAGTCCCTCCTTGCAACATGCCCAAAGTATGTCAGACGATACTTCCCAAAGTAGCTGAGATAATTTGCCCTAACACAGTGGCTGCAGCAATGGGCTCAGATGTACCAGATGTTGTGAGGATGGCTCAGGACAGGACAGGGTTCAGATCTGTTGTTCACACGGTACTCATGAGTTGAACTCAACTCAAAGGCACATAATAACATAATATTTAGTACAGACGATAGCAATTAGTAAAGAAGCAGAGAAAATAAGGTAGAAACAAATGAGATAATATTGGGATTAATAAACAAAATACATGCTCACAGAGTCCTGAGCATTCTGTAGAAGAAAGTAGCAAGTTTGGCTCTGTAATTTTCCAGCAAAGAGGGAAGTGTGGTCATTTACATACTTTATAGTATCCATAAAAGCAAAGCCAAACTAAGTGCTCAGGAAAAATAACATCTATCCTGATACTGAGACTTACAGAATATTTCTCACTTGGGCATCTAAAAACGATGTATGATAGGGTATTATGGTTATCACAAGAGTCCACAATTAAGGTTGCATAGTGGAATGTACTTGGGGCGGTGGGAGGGGTGCAGAGGGACTGTGTACCAGAGGGAGTGTTTCTTTTACTTTTCAAAGAGAGGAGTGAACTGGGGGGTCGGGGGGAGGGCTGGGCGGGGAGAGAAGTGCAGCAATGAATGAATGGAAATCCAAAATCTCTGTAAATGTTCATTAAAATTATTAATAAAAAATATATCTAAAAAATGGCAGTGTGATATAATGATTGACAGACTATGAAGGACCAGCATCCCTGCAACAAAGTCAACAATGATTCTGTGAGGTTATTTCAGACTCCTTTATAGTAGTACATCTCAGGTAGTGAAATGACTTAACATCAAAGCTCAGGTTAAAAGCAAAAACCTAGATTTTACAGCCTCCCAATGGACCAGCTGAGTCCCAGGAGGCAGACTGCCATAAACACTACGACTGGAAGCTTCCTTCCTGATACAAATCAGCTGAATTTAAAATTGGAAACAGGCCTGGATTGTGCAGGTGGGTCAAATAACATCACATAAGCCTGAAAGGCAGAAGAAAAAGAAGAGTTCCTTAGAGATATGAGGCAGAAAAAGAAATCAGAGGATTCAAAACATGAGAAGGACTCAAGCCATCATTTCTGACATGGAAGAGAGCCATGACTCAGGGAACTTGAGAAGCCCCTAGGAGTGAGAGAAACAACCCCCAGCCAACAGCCAACAGGGAAATGGAGACCTCAATTCCTCACCTTTTTGGAACCGAATTCTGCAAACAACAAGCATGAGTCTGGAAATGGATAATTTCCAGAGAGGAACACAGCCCAGCAGATGTCTTATTTTTCTGTCTTGTAAGGCATTAAGGTAGAATAGCTGAGCCAGATACTGGCCCACTCAAAACTGATAAATAGGTGCTGTTTCAAGAAGCTGAGTTTATAGTAACACATTATGGCAATACCATAAAACTAATATAACTCTCTTACTGAGCCTTTTCTACCCCTTGTGTATCTCTCTTCTTCTACTTTAATCAGTGCTTCTCTTTCTGTTAGTTTTTCCTGAGTAATATATTAGTGAGTAAAAGCTGTGCTGTCAACTCAAAGGCAAGCTGTTCAAATCCACTAGCTTCTCCACGGGAAAAATATAAGCAATCTACTCCCGTGCAATTCACAGCCTCTGAAATCCCACTGGATGGTCAGTTATGAATCAGTTCCAACTCTAAGGGAATGACTTTGACTTTCTTTAACTTTGAAGATAATTTCTGGCCATAGCTTCCATTTCTGTGCATATATTATTCTCTGCCTTTGAGTTGTGGTGCTGGAGAAGAGTACTGAATATACCATGGACTGCCAAGAGAACAAATAGATATGTTCTGGAGTGAAACCAGATTGCTTCTTGGAGGCAAGGAATTTGAAACTCCATCTCACATATTTTGGGCATATTTCCAGGAGGGACCAGTCCTTGGAGAAGGACATCATGCTTGGAAGTGTGGAGGGTCATCCCAGGAAACAAAATCCCGGATTGACCCAGTAATTGGGGTAGTGGGGTAGGTGTGTCAGAGACAGTGAAACTGGCTGAGAATAGGGCAGGGTTCAGAGCTATTGTGCATAGGGTAGCTATGAGTCATAGTTGATTAGATGGCACACAACAAACAACTAAATTGCATCTCTATTATCTATAGATCTCTGTTATTATATAGAGGTGCATATCTAGTCAAGTATCTTTGCTTAGGCCCATTGACTTACAGGACTTCTATTCAGATCTCCCAGAGGCACCTGAAACTCAACATATCTAAAACTTCACTAATTATCTGCTCCTAAACTAATTTAGTTTGTACTGCTCTGATTTCTCTCTGCATGAAATGGCATCACTGTTTACCCAACTGCTGAAATCTAAACCTAAATCTCACCCTAGTCAACCTAAATGCCCCTCTACTTTAATGCTACATTCATCCTCCACATGTACTCTTTCTAACCTTCTGTCTTCTCTTATTTGCCTACTACTCTCTATTTTACCAGAACAAGCCACCACCATCTCTCATTCATTCTGCAAAAATGCTCTTAACTCGTTTTTTCCTTGTATTTTATGAATCCTCCTAGATGCTGTCAAAATAAGGAAATTTTACTCTAGAGATAATACATCTATTTGTGGGAAGAATATAACAGATATGCATGTGGCTGAAGGCCAAGATAAAACTGAAAAATAAGGTCAAGGAAATAATTTTTAACCTAAGCAAAAAGAGGAAGAACTGTAAAATATGAGGGGGGAAATAAAAGAGACATGGAGGAACAATTCATGAGGTTAAAAATTGCTTATAATTTTTTAAAAGGTGAAAGTTTGAAGTGAGTGTTTTAATAGATGAAAGGATCCTAGTTAATTTCTAAATGTTGTACAGGTTCCATAATAAATAAAATATCTATGCCTGCTCAGACCGCAATGAAATTTCTCATTGATAAATTTGGAAATCTAAAGATACAAGAGAGATACATTGAGCTTTCTGATGCAAAATTGTTTTAAAGTTAGAACCTGTTCTCAGCCAAACTAACAATTTTGGAAGGCAAAATAAAGATACTTTTACATATTTGTAGATTATGAGACAGAACCACAAGAGACAGGTTGGTCAAGGGTTTCACAGCCATTTAGTCACTATCAAATTTAAGGCTTAAACGATATTCAGCTATTGCCCATATTGATTTCGGCCCTCTGCCCAAACATTGAAAAACTCCAATTATGCAAATAACCCTAATGCTTAGAATTGAGATGGCTTGTACAGTGATTAAGAGTGGGAGATGGGGAAAGTGATGAAATGGTACAAGTTATGCCAGGAAAACAATGCCAAGTCCTGTTGGGAATTTGTAGGTAACAATTCCAGCAAGCAGATTATAGACCCTTGGTGAAATTTACTTAAAACCACCACCCATGGAGAAATCCATTATGAACTCTGGCCATGGCAAAATCCTATTGCAACTTTCTTCTGGTACAAAAGGATATATCAAAAGTGCAAGCATCCAGGAGGTCATAATAAATGGTTTCAAGTAGGTCCTTGCAAATATTATTTTATCTTCTTTACTGCACATATTGAAGTCTAGAGGAAAGAGCATTTAACTCACAATGCTGAAAAACAATGGTCACAGTATCTGTTGTCTATACTAATGTTTTAATATTGCCTTTGTTACAGCTGCCTAAACTATCTCAGTGGCAGCAGAAGCATTTAAAGCCACAAACTAATACTGATGTTTCAATTTAACTATAATTTTACTGAGACATTTCTCATTTGATTTTAATAAACATTTTTAATTTCTTTTTCTCCAGTCTTCCACATATAATTAAACTTATACCAATTTTTTTATCTTCCATATGTGATATTGTTATCACCGTTTTACATCAAGTCAGAACCAACCAGTAGGTTGGTTGACCCTCCAGTGGGTTTGCAGAGGCAGTACATCACACAGGAGGTTTGTCCATCTGGAGCAGCTGGTGGATTCAAACCAATATGTCTTTGGGATTACAGCGCAGCTTCTTACCACTAGACCATCAGAGCTCCCTTATACTAATTGTAATATATTCCTATATTATCACAAGAGAGCTCTGATGGCTTTTAGTGGTAAAGAGCTGTTTATAATCCTAATGGCACATGGCTTAAATCCACCAAATGCTCCATGGAAGAAAGATGTGCAGTCTCCTCCGATGTGATTTACTGCTCTGGAAACCCACTGGCACGTCATCTAGGAGTTGGTTCTGACTCCACAGTACAACATAAATTGCCACAGCAAAATGGGTATTTAAATTATATTATTCAAAACTTTAAAAATCTTTATTTTCCACAAAATGTCAGTAAATTAACTAAAGCAAAAATATAATGTACAAGAAATTAACAATTAGAGAATTTTATCTTTAAAAGAGGCTGAAAATTGGCTCCCTAAAATTTGTAAATACTTGTATGTTGACCTACTCAGCAAAAAGAACTTTTAGAAGTGGTTAATATAAGAATCTGTAGAAGAGATTATCATGGATCATTTAGATGTGTCCAATGATATAATCACGGGGGGTTTTATAAAAGGGAAAAAGAAGAAGATACTACTACACAGAAGGAGAAGCTAATATTGTGATGAAAGTAGCAACTTTGTTAGGTGTTGCACAGCTTGTTCTAATTCATGTTGTAGTTGTGTGTATCATCAAGTCAGAACCTCCAGTGGGTTTTCAGAGGCAGTTAATTGCATGGGAAGAGATTGCCCATCCTTTTCCCACAGAGCAGCTGGTAGATTAGAAATGTGTGCCTTAGAGATTGCAGTGCATCTTCTTACCAATAGGCCACCAGAGCTCCCCATATGTAACAAAATAAAAATATAGCCCAATCCTGCACTATTCTCACAATCATAGTTTTGCTTGATCTCATTATTGAAGTCATTGTATTGATCCATCACTCTGAGGGTCTTCCTTTCTTTAGCTGACCCTCTACTTCAGCTAGCTAGCATAATGTCCTTCTCCAAGGGCTGATCCTTCCTTACAACATGTCAAAGTATATGAGATTAAGTCTGCTTGGCCTCCTTCTAGAAAAGATTGACATTGTCAAGGATTTTATTTTACTTTATTTTATTTTATTTTTGGGTCTACAATCAGCATCCATGCAAGCAATGTCAATAAATGACATATTGCAATAGACAAATCTGCAAATTACCTCTTTAAACTGAATAAGAGCAAGGATGCCACTTTAAGAACTAAAGTACACCTTATTCAACTCATGGTATTTTAAATTGCCTCTCATGTATGTGATAGTTGGACAATGAGCAAGGGAAAACCAAAGAATTGATGCCTTTGAATTGTGATGCTGGAGAAGAGCTATAATACTTGGTAGAGAGTCGGCAGAAAATGAGTAAGATTCTTAACAGATGGCTAGATACAGTGGTTGCAACAATGGGCATAAAATACAGGAGACACTGTGAAGATTGGGCAGGATTGGGTAAGGTTTCATTCTTTAGGAAGTGGGATTGCTATAACTTGAACGTACCTAACAACAACATTCAACTTCTAAAAAGCATTCTAATTATATACTTCACAATAATAGATTTATTCTTTTGACAATTCATTGTATACTCAATATTTTAACTAACATCAATATTTAAATGCATAAATTCTCTGCCTTACTTCAGCTTTCCTAGACATTGAAGATGGCTGAAAAATACCAATGCACACATTAGCCATCTTTCTTTTTTTACATCATTCCGATTTCCTGACTGCTATGCTTCCATGAGTGTTAATGATGGATCTAAGTAAACTGAGGACCTTGACAATGCCAATATATTCTGTGTTTATCATGATTGGTTCTTTATTGGTCCAATTATGAGGAGCCTGTGTCCATTCCTTTTCAATCTATATGTAGAACAGATCATTTGGGAAGCAGGGCTTCATGAGGAGGAATGTGGCATCAGAATTGAGGGAGACTCATCAACCATCTACCTGCAGATGACACAACCTTGCTTGTTGAAACTGAAGAAGAACTGAAAGCTTGCTACAGAAGGTCAAGGACTGTAGTCATCAATATGGATTGAAGCTCAACATAAAGAAGACAAAGATTCTCAGCACTAGGCCAACTGGCAGCACCATGATAAATGGAGAAGAGACTGAAATTGTTAACAGTTACAGCTTGTTTGGTTCCACAATCAACACTCTTAGTATCAGCAGTCAGGAACTCAAAAGACAAATTGCATTGGGAAAATTTGCTTTCATGGACCGCTCCAGAGTACTGAAAAACAACAATGTCAGTCTAAGAGACTAAGATGCCCCTGATCCAAGTCCTGGTCTTCGCAATTACTTGCTATGCATCAGAGAGCTGAACAATGACTAAGGATTACAGAATAAAAATTGATGCCTTCAAATTGTGGTGCTGGAGAAGAGTCTTAAACATACCATGGACTGCCAAGAAAACAAATAGGTCTGTCTTGAAAAGAGTGAAACCAAGTTTCTCCTTGGAGGCTCAGATTTTGAAGCTCTGTCTCACATACTTTGGGCAAGTGTCCAAGAGAGACAAGTCCTCAAAAAGGGCATCATGCTTGGAAGGGTGGATGGACAGTGCAGGAAAGGAAGACCCCAGAAGAGATGGATTGATACAGTAACTCTGGCAATGGGGGTTGATATGTCGGAATTAGAGAAACTGGCTCAAAAAAGGGCATGGTCGCAGGAGACACGACGGCACAAAACAACAAAAACAACAATAACAACAACATATTGAGATACTGAAGTATTTGGTTTTCAAGTCCTCTTCACTTCAGCAGTCACTAGATGCTAAAGACGACAAGAAAAATAAATTTTACCTTAAAGCTTTTGGAAGGAACCAACCCTACTAGAACTCTGGACTAGAAAACTAATTTCAGACTTCTGACCTCCAAAACTGTAATAGGGATTCATTGTGATAATGAATCATGTAAGAGGCATGAAGAGTCTGAACTGCATCCTCACAGTTAAAATGCAGGGGAAAGGTATAGTATACACAGAATTGGTGGCACTCGGCAACATAGAAGATGTAGAAAATAAAACTGTTTCAGATTTGAGAACGAGGCTTTGAGAGGGTAAAAGTAGGTTCACTACAGTACAGACCTGGCCACCCAGGAACAAGGAGTAATGCCAAGAATCCAGCAGCCATCAGGAAACCTGGTTTCTGGACTAGGTTAAAAAGAAGGCACCACTAAAGTGTAAATGAAACCTCTGAGAAGTTGGAAGGTAGAGCTGGTGAGTAGCAGAACTCTGATTCTACTTTTTAATTTTATTCTTTTACAACAAACCTCTCTGATGTTATGGCTCTGGGATGAGGCTTCTTATGTGCCCCTAAGGTCTACAATGGTCTAGGAGGTACCTACTCCCTGGACAGAGTGACCAAACAGGATCTGAGACTGAGGAATAGGGCAAGGGCACAGCAGGCCTTACAGGTACAGAATCCTTTCCTCCTATGTCACTTCTGAGCAAGTGGGAGGCAGAGGGATGTTCCCCTAATGAGGTCTTTGAGCCCAGGCAGTGTCCAGTCACACCATATCCAGTCATTCTGGGGTTCACATCATACCCAGTCATACTGGGGTCATTCTAGGCTGGACAGACACAAACACCCTGGGCTGATTCTCCATGGTATTTTCCTGCTTCACTCTTATTTAGCCTGAACACAACAAACCTCATTTATGATATCTCAAGATCTCCAGAATGTTCTTGCCAAGGACCTCCGTGTCTTTAAAGCTTCCCAGTAGAGGCTTCTTTGATCCTTACAAAGGACTTTAATTACATGAAGATCTGAATCACTTGATTAATTTTCAGTGTTCAATAAAAAAGTCTGTTTATTTCTACTTAGCCAAAAACACTTTTCAGAAACCTGCACTTCTCCCAACCCTTTGCTTCACCACTATCATCAAGCTCTCCTAGGGGACCCCAACTCATAACTTTAAGGTGGGAACTTTTACGAATAAGTGCCTTTTCTGCATTTCTATGATGATCACACTAAGACCCATCCTCCATAATTCCCCACACTCTGGCACTC
Source organism: Elephantulus edwardii (assembly GCF_000299155.1). Lineage (NCBI taxonomy): Eukaryota > Metazoa > Chordata > Mammalia > Macroscelidea > Macroscelididae > Elephantulus > Elephantulus edwardii. The sequence goes on from NW_006400032.1 coordinate 2,577,876, forward strand.
TCCCCTTCTCTCTCCCAGTGCACCCACCCTCAGATGAGCTGGGGGCTGGCCAGACCACAGCTGAGGAAAGGTTGGCTCCATATGCCTGATCTTGGCAGCTGGGGATGGTGTGTTCTCTTAGGGAGGCCCGCATTATAATAGCCTCTGTGTTTGAGGAGAACATACCAGCAAAGGGCTGAACAAAGGGTCACTTGTGTGAGCTGGACCATATTTGCTGCCATTATTGTTACCTGGCTCCCTGGTCCTCAGATCACCCAGTTCTCATTCCAAATATTCTCTTTTCTTGCAGAGGTCTGCTTGAGTGTTACCCTTGGCATCCATGCCTCTCCCAAATCCCTGCTGTTCTTCATGTCAGGGGTGAGTGATCATGTCTAGAACCCCAGAGAATGGCATTGGCAGCAACAACATAAACATAGCAGCTTGTACTTATTGAGCTCTTACTATGTGCATGCCAGACTTGTGTTTTCCTCACGCAGTCCTTACCACAGCCCTGTGGGACAGATTCTATTATTATTCATAGTTCATAGATGAGAAAGCTGAGGCTTGGAGCAGTCCACTAGCTTATAAAATGTTGCACGGCACGTAACTAGAGGCTCAAGCCCAGCCCTGAAGCATCAGACCACCATCGTGTTCTTAGTTCACAGGGCTCCATGCTTCTCCATTCACGTTCTTCACTCCTCAAACAACCTTCAGAAGTGAAAAGAGGGAACAAAAGTTATACTCCTGCTGGTACTGAAATCTCCCAAAATGTAAGCAAAACTCAAATTTAGGAAAGGCATGAAAAAGACCATTTCATTGAAACAGGGTTTAAAATTATTAAGTTAGGATTCAGACAGTAGACAAAAATCTAACAGCGAGAGAGTCCCATTCTGACTCTAAAGCACCTCTTGAAAAGACCTAGCAGAATATTGCACGAGAAACACTCAGATTTAGTTAACAGTGATACTTAAAGCAGTATTTATAATCATAGTTCTAATAGCTAACCATATGGTAAGGTTTAGATTTCACAAGGTCTCTATAAGTCATAGTCAAATTGGTGGCTCCTACCAACAATAACAATAGCTAACTTCATTGTACATATACTATGTGCCAACTCTGTACTAAGTTCTCTCTGTGTATTAGCTTATTTAATCTCCTCTCAAAACGAGAATATAGCTTTATGGGTTCAGGGTCATTATTATACCCAGTTTACAGCATAGGGAATTGAGATTCAGAAAGTTCTTGAAGTGTGTTCCCAAGATCGATCCCCTCACAAGCCAAGGCTAGAAGACATGTATCTACTGATTGGTCTGATAGAGACTAGTGAAACTCCCAAGACTATAACACTTAGACATTCTTCAAACCTAGAGCTAAATCCACTCCTGAAATCACCTTAGTCCAACAGTAGATAGACCTACAAAGTGAGAAATAACTCCTGTTCCCAACAGACTCCTCGGAACAAACATAGGAGGCCAAAAGGGCAGCATTTGCCCCCAGCAAAGTTCAGAAGGCAAGAAAAAATAGCAACAAATGGAGACCGCAGGGTGGAAATGTAAAGAGTCCTTTGAGATTGGGAAGATTGCAACTAACGCATACAAAATGTGTGTAAACTGTTGAATGGAAAACTAATTTGCTCTGTTCACTTTAACTTAAACCACAATAAAATGGGGTTTTTTTAAAAAATCCCACCTACCTAGTTTTAAATTCTACTCTAGCACCCATTGAATGGTCCAGAGATCCATTAAATAACCTGCGGCAATCATACTCAGCATACAGTATGGTTTCTGCAATGGAGGAAGTTAGTTCCTCCCCATCCTGTGTCACACCAGCCCCCACACAGAGAATTACCACTTCTGGGACAGGCAGCCTCACTTTAAAGATATTTAAGTTAGGAGCTCATTTAATGGATGGCCTTTCGAATGTCAATGGGGCCTGAACTATATCCCACAAGGAAAATCTAAAAGAATTGGCCATAGTTCTCTGAAAAGAGTACAAAAGAAGACTTCAAATACTAGATAGTCTTGTTAGAAAAGAGACTATATTTCTGTTAGATGACCTTCAGGTTGGACCTAGGACTGGAGGGTGGAAACTTCAGTGAGTCAGTGTGTTAATATGGATCAAAGTGGGAGGGCTAGTGATTGGAGGGCTCTACAGTTGGCCACTATCTGCCAGAATAGAGGCTTCAAGCAAGTGCAGCAAGACAAGGGGATAGACGCAAACCCTGTGGACAGTGACCCTCTCATCTTTGAGGACAGCCTACCTCTCACCTCCCCAATCACAGAGATGAATCATCTGCAAACATTTTGTATCCTATGAGCCCTCTCCATCCCTCATTATCTCCTGACTCAGCGACTGCTAATCAGAGCAGGGCAAATACTTGACCCAAACTTAATCACAGTTTCTCCATCCAGAACTTAGGAATGGACAGTGAACAGTAGGAATGACCGTGCTCAAGTGGCTGACCCGGTATCAGGTAAGCTCAAGTGTTTTGAAGTATCTGTGTTCTGTTCTGTCAAGTGGCCTATGAAGCAAACAATCCATTCTGCGGGAACAAAAGAGCATAGATAATAAGAAGAATCTTCCAGAGTCAGGCCCTTTTTGTACCCCTGCCCTCTAGACACCTTTGTTTCCTTTGAAAAACTGTTACCCCTGTACTTTTGATGCTTGTAACCAAAGGAATCCTGATCCAAATAATGGCTGGCCAGCAGGCCCCTTCACACAGAGGGGCTCTGATGGGATGACAGAAGGTTCTGGCGTGTTCCAGTGCAGCTCTTTGAAGTTGGTTCCTGAACAATAGCATGTGTGGTGAGCTAAGATCCTGAAATCTCAATCTTGGAGCTTTTTCTTTATTCTCTCATTTGCTTACCCTAAAGATAGCAGGTTGTAGGGGGAGTAGAATTGTGAGTTTGTGCCATAATGCAATTTGAAAGTGAGCCCCTTTAATCACTAGTGGGCATCTGAAGGTCCTGGAGCTGGCAGAACACACACATACAAAAAGGATGAGTTAATGTTCAGAGTCTTTTAGTTCCTGACTATATTCTTGAAATTTAAACCTGGATGGGAGAAACAGAGTTTATGCTCTAATAGACTAGGAAGATAAACCAGGCAGAGGGAGTACAAAGACCTCCCTCCTAAGGACAAAATGAAGGGTCACCAGGACTGAGGGGGGGAGATCGTGACCTGGGGGCATGACCTGGAAAGTTCCATGGCCAGAGACAAGAAGACTGGACCTGGTGTGGGATTCAGGGTTATTCTCAAAAAGGCACATTTATGTTGAGAATCAACTGACAGAGACTAACATCAGTAAAGACAACCTAAAGCCCCCAGGTCATTCCAAGCCTTCTTGGGCTCAGCTCTGGAGCAAAGGTCAGATCTATAAATAGTGATAATAGTGATCCCTGTTTTCCCTCCACACATGACCTGACTACTTAGCTGAGGCTTCATCAGAATTGCCCCATATAAGCCTCTGCTTAAACAGTTGTCCTAATTGCTCTTAAATGGCTAAAAGAGGAGGATGACTTGGGCCAGGAAGAGCCACGGTGGTGTGTAAGGAAAACTCCAGCACTCTCCTTGGGTGTTCCAGCTCGGTAGGACGCCACCCTGCACTACTCCCAATTCAGCAGGGTCCAGTGGCTGCAATTAAGATCATTTGGGTTCTGTTAGGGTTCCTGGGTCACACAAGTGAGAAACGCACTCAGAACCTAACCAAGTTGTCAGCGAAAAGCCTGGTGGTAGTCTCCCAGTGGTAGTGTCATAGAAAGCCAGTGGATAATGGTTCTACTCTGACACACACGAAATTCTCTTTCTATCACACTCTATCTAACATCAGCAATCACATCTCTGATTCCACAGCCTCTTCTAAATCCAACTTGAAAGTCTGACAATTCTTTGTCAATATACTGCTCTAGCCTTTTTTTTATTCTATTCAGCACTATTTTTCTTGCATGTGATATTAATGATATTCCTTGATAATGTCCACATTTATTGGATCACCTTACTTGGGAAGGGGAAGAAAGATCTTTTCCAGTCAGTTGACCAGGTAGTTGTCTTTCAAATTTCCTAGCATAGACTGTTGAGCACTTTCAGGGCTGTATCTGTTTACTTAAAACATGTGAATTAGTATCCCATCAATTCCTGGAGCTTTGTTTGTTTGCTAGTGCCTTCAGCGCAGTGTGAACGTCTCCCTACAATACCACTGGTTCTTGTTCATGTGTTACTTCCTAAAACATTTCAGTGTCAGCTAAATACTAGTGACTGTGTATTCCCTCCATCTTTTTTGTTGTTGTAGTTGCTTCCTGGATCATTCAAGATTTTGCCTATCGTATCTTTTAGTATTATAACTTGAGACATGAATTTGTTTTTCAGTTCTCTCCACTGGCAAAATGCTGAGCAAGTTCTTCCTTTGTCATTCTCCCACTCCGGATCTTTGTGCATTCTGTTATAGTACTTTGTCTTCTTGAACTGCCCTTTGACATCTTCTGTTCATCTCTTTTACTTCTACAACTCTTTACTTTGTTTGGTTTTCTCAATGCTTTAGTGCAATTTTCAGAGTCTCTTCCAACATCCATTTTGGTCTTTTCTTTCTCCTTTGCTTATGCAATGTCTTTATGTCCTCTTCATGGAGAATATCCTGACGTCATTTCACAGCTCATCTGGTCTTCCACCATTAGAATTCAATGCCCCAACCTTACTCCTTTTTAAATTTTTTTATTTTATACTGATTTCTTTACAAAGTTTGGCTACATTGCTCTTCATAGAAGATATGTCCCATTTCCTTCACACATACACCACCCATCAAATTGTGTAACCTTATGATTAATACATCACCCCATCCCCTTCCCATCCTCACCCCTCTGCTTCCACCCTTCCTTCCCCTTGGATCCTCATACTCATTATACAATAATAGTGTTATACAGTATTTGTCCTTGTGGGACTGAGTTAGTTCACTGAGCATAATGCTCTCCAGTCCCTCCCAGGTTAGGTAGTAATTTATAAACTCATTGCTCCTGCATGCTGCATAGTATTCCATTGTATGAATATACCACAACTTCTAAATCCATTCGTTTGTGGTGGGACATCTGGCCTGTCTCCATGTTCTTGTGATGGTGAATAATGTTGCTGTGAACATCATTGTACAAGTTTCTGCCCGACTTACTTTTAAGATAATTTTAAAATTCAGGTGGGAAAGACTCAAAGTTGTATTTTGGTTCTTGTGGACTTGTTTTTGTTTTCTTCAGCTTCAATTTGCACATGAGCAACTGAGGGTTTGTACCACAGTTTGCACATGTCATGGGTTGACTATCACTGCCTCACCAGGGAGAGGTCAGTACCAACACCTGCCAATCCAACTCCCTGGCCTTCCAGACCTTGTACCACCCTCTCACTGAGGGACCCCTGCCACCTGCAGCATAATATCTGCATACTTTCTTTTCTTTAGGGTTGATCTCTGGGATCAATTACTTGTCTGTCTGTTGCACGAATTAGTGTTTTGCATGCTGCTGTTCTTAATAGCTTAGATATGCAAATATTTGCTTGTTTATCATCTGCTTTTATGGGTACAGCTCTTGTCTTTCAGATGTTAAAAGCAGACACCCAGATTAAGACAGACTAGGAGGAAGGATTGGCCATCCACTTCTGAAATGGCAGGCCTTCAAAAATCCTATGAACTGGGGACATGGGTATTGAGGGAAAGAATGATATGGTAAATATCACCTGTCCTATTTTGTATTTGTCAGTGTTTTTGTTGTTGTTGTTATGTGCCGTTGAGTCGCTTGCGACTCATAGTGACCCTATGTACAACAGCCCTAAACTCTGCTCTGTCCTGTACCAATCGCACTGTCTCTGACACTCCCATACTGATTATCCCAGTCACTTAATCAATCCACCTCATAGAGGGCCTTCCCCTCCTGTGCTTTCCCTCCACCCTCCCAAGCATGATATTCTTCTCCAAAGACCGGTCTCTCCTCACAACATGTCCAAAGTATGTTAGACGGAGCATCAGAATCCTTTCCTCTAAGGAGCCACCCGGTTCAACCCTTCCCAGGACAAATCTGTTTGTTTTCCTAGCAGTCCATGCTATTCTCAATACTCTTCTCCAGCACCACAGCTCAAAGGCATCAATTCTCCTTCTATCCTCCTTGGTCATTGCCCAACTCTCTGATGCATAACAAGTGATTGTGAAGACCTTGGCCAGTATCAAATGCACCTTAGTCCCCAGAGAGACACCGTTGCTCTTCAGCACTTTGGAGAGGTCCCTAACAGCAGACTTTCCCATGGCAATGCGCCTTTTAATTTCCTGGCTGCTGGTGCCAAGAGTGGTGACTGTGGAGCCAAGCAAACTAAAGCTGTGTACAATCTCAATCTCTTCACCATCCATCCTGATGCTGCCAATAGGTCCAGTGGTGAGAATCTTTGTCTCCTTGACATTGAGCCTCAATCCATACTGGAGGCTTCAGTCCTTGACCCTCTGCAGCAGGTGCTTCAGGTCCTCTTCAGTTTCAGCAAGCAGGGTTGTGTCATCTGCATAACACAGATTGTTGATAAATCGTCCACCAATCTTGACCCCACATTTCTCCTCATAGAGCCCAGCCTCCCGGATAATCTGTTCTGCATTCAGGTTGAAAAGGTATGGAGATAGGATGCATCCCTGGCGTATGCCCTTCCCAATTTTGAACCATGCAGTGTTCCCGTGCTCTGTTCTGATGACTGCCTCCCGGTCCAAGTATAGGTTTCGCATTAGCATGATCAAGTGTTCTGGGATTCCCATTCTTCTCAGAGTCAGCCACAGTTTGTTATGATCCACACAGTCAAATGTCTTTGCATAGTCAATGAAACACAGATAGACATTCCTCTGGTATTCCCTGCTTTCAACTAAGATCCATCTAACATCAGCTACAATATCCCTAGTAACACAACCCCTTCTAAACCCAGCCTGGACTTCTGGTAGTTCTCTGCTGATGTGCTGTTCCAGTCATTTTTGGATAATCTTCAGTAGAATCTTGCTTGCATGTGACATCAGTGAGATTGTTCTATAATTTCCACACTCTGTTGGGTCACCTTTGTTTGGGATAGGAACAAATATAGATCTCTTCCAGTCAGTATTTGTCAGTAATATATAAAAACAATATCCTGTTTCATTTTGCTGGTTAGGAGATTGAGGTTCAGAGAGAGGAAGAATGGGTGTGGGTGTGGGTGTGTGTGTGTGTGTGTGTGTGTGTGTGTGTGTGTTGTCCTGGGTCTCTCTTCCACCCTTAGTCACATCAGCTCGTGTCCCCATTTTTTGTCATTCTCACTCTTCCTGGAACATAGCCTGTATCATCCCCCTGGTGTTCTCTCTCCTTTGTCCCATCTGCTTCCTCCTCCTCTCTTGCCATTTGGACCTACACTCTCAGTGGCAGGTTAACTTCTTCCCATAACACCTTTACAATCAATACCAGGCTTTACAAAGGACACCAGCTTTCCATTCATCCTCTTTTCCTTCTACCCCAAAATACACTCGGGCCAGGAGGTGGCATCACTATCCATGTGTTATTTCTAGATCATCATGCTTTGATCTTATTCATCCACCTACCTCCTATAAAAAACCTCCTACCTTGAAACGTGAACAAACAGTTCATGTTGCAAAGGAAGAGGTTTTTTGCAGGAGATGGGTGGATGAGAACCCTCATCGCCCACTCCCTGTCACTATTACCTTTCACTTTCATAAACTCCCCCATACACAGTCACTGACTCTAGCATTTGATTTACAAATGTCATTCTCTATCCACAGCCTGGCCACCCTCCCAGTGATCAACTTCCTGCAGATGATATATTCTAGCTCCATTCCTACATTCCTGATTTCAGCTCCCTCCACTCACGCTCCGTTTCTTCAACACCCCCACACACAATGAACACATGCAGGTAATCCCTAAAACTGTTCTTCCTCCTAAATCTTAAATTACAACATTTAAAATGCAAAACTCTTTTCTTAACTGTATACACCCTAAACTCCCATCCCAATTTCCCTGTCTTCCAGTTCTATCTAATTTCCTTTGACTTCTTTCAATTAAGCTTCTGGTCTCTCCACCCTGAGACTGTAATAATCTCTCCTGCGGTTGTACCTCTCTCACCCCCTGCCCTTCTAGCATGCCTAGTCTACACTCCCATCCCCTGTCCATGCCCAGCCTACACTCCCATCCCCTGTCCACCACGCTCGGCCTACACTCCCATCCCCTGTCCACCATGCTCAGCCTACACTCCCATCCCCTGTCCTTTCCCAGCCTACACTCCCATCCCCTGTCCTTGCCCAGCCTACACTCCCATGCCCTGTCCACCATGCCCAGCCTACACTCCCATGCCCTGTCCACCATGCCCAGCCTACAAACTCAGCATTAGAGCTACTCAACTATCTGCCACTGGCCCTCCAACATTGAACCAGCTTAGTGCATCTGGGAAAATCTCACTGCCTCTCTCACTAGGGCCATTAAAATGTGTAGGTTTCCATTCTGAGCCAGCTCCTTGGCACTGCTCTCAATCCTCTTACTTACCTTAGATTAACTCCCTCTCTTCAGTAACTGTTTGAAATTTTTTGCTTCTCTCTTCAAATACTCTACTAAGTCAATGAAGTGCCTTTATCAGCTTCTTTCCTACCCATATCCAAAATCCATAAGGTGCCCCCACAGGATCAGGGAGTCCACCCAGGGTGTACTACCCATCACTTCTTGCTCCTACATTTCTGTGTACTTATTCTCTTCTCAAGCCAGCATGGCTAGAATTACTTACCATTCTCCAAAACAAAACCCTGTCCTTCCACTTTGAAGGTCAGCATATTTTTTTTTCTACAATTTCTTGTTGATTGTATCTCTAAGTAGTCTCTTTAACTCACCATTTCCTGGGAAAGCAGCAACTCTACCTTCTCTAAATAACTTTATCCTATAATAGAAAACAGAAACTTCAGGCTTACTTTAAGTTTCCCTCCAGTATACCAAGACTCTAAAGGCGTTGTACAATCCCACACAATGAGTTCAGAGGATTGACACTCTCTAACCCTACCTAGACCCTATGATAACTGCCCTAGCTCTGCACAGATACATTCTGTATGTTGTTGTTGTTGTTGTTGTTTTTATGTCCTGTCAAGTCACCTGAGACTCATAGTGACCCTATGTACAATGGCTCTGAAGCCTGCCCTGTCCTAAGCCAGTCTCACTGACTCTGACACAGCTACTCCCATTACCCCAGTTACTATGTCAATCCATCTCATCTGAGGTCTTTCTCTTCTGCTCTGTCCCTCCACTCTTTCAAGCATGATGTTCTTCTCCAGGGACCTGTCACTCCTGGCCATGTGCCCAAAGTATGTGAGACGGAGCTACAAAATCCTAGCCTCTAAAGAGATACTTGGTTTCACCCTCTCCAAGACAGATTTATTTGTTTTCTTGGTGGTTCATGGTATGTTCAAGACTCTTCTCCAGCACCACAACTTAAAGGCATCGATTCTTCATCTGTCTTCTATAGTCATTGTACAGCTCTATGATGCATAGCATGTAATTACAAAGACCATGGCCTGGATCAGGTTCATCTTAATCTGTAGACTGACATTGTTGCTTTGCAGTATGCTGGAGAGGACCCTGACAACAGATTTCCTTCCCCAGCGCAATTTGTCTTTTTATTTCCTGACTGCTGGTGCTAAGAGTGTTGATTATGGAAGAATAATTCATTTAATTCCAAAAAATAAGTCTCTAGTCTCAGTCAGATATACATACCTATTCATCGTATCAAGAGCTATCACGTTAATCCTAATCATGACAGCCCTTTACTGGGTTTACAGGTCTATAAAATTTATTAAAAGGTCCTGCCTCATTTTTCTTCAACAGAGGAGCTGCTAGATTAGAACTGCTGACTGATATGTAATGCACTACACGACCAGTTTCCTTGCTTTTAGATTAGTGTCTATTGTTACTTATACACCAGTGACAATGTAGGTTTGGCAGATGACGTCTATGCTTCTGTATATGTGTTGTAAATAAAGCCAGGACATGACAATGTTCTATATCCTACTTTGGTAAGTAGTCACTGAGGTCTTAAAAGTTTGTGAAAACACAATGTTAATGAATGATTATGTGCAAACCAATATAATTTTTTTTACGTTTGTGAGCAGTCATACAAGGTGCAATTATTGATCCCTCTCCTTTCAGCAAAAAGAAGAGTGAAGGAAATCCAAGACTAAAGGGCCATTCTCTACAGTTCTGAGACCAGAAGAACTAGACGGTGCCTGGCTCATAAGAGAAGGTCCCTGAGGGAGTGGAAGGAAGAAGAATGTGAAACAAAACTCAGAATCACAAAAAAACAGCAGGTGTATTGGTCTGACAAGGACTAGGGGACCCCTCAAGACATGGCCTTTAGTCACCCTTCAAGCCCAGAACTAAAATTACTCCCATGATTCCATTTTCATCCAAACTATAAACTGTTCTATAAGGTGACCAGTAACCCCAGGGATGAATGAATTCCTTAAAATGATCAACCTTAAAAGATCAAAAGGGCCGCATTTACCCAGGGCTAAAACTCAAAAGGCATATAGGGTTAGGAAAGAAGAATGAACGGATGTAGGAAACACAAAGAGGAAGCAGAAATTACAATATGAAGATTGTAATAAATTTTACAAATAATGTGTATGGATTGTTGAACATAAAACTAATTTACCCTATAAACTAGTGCTCAGATCACAAAAGCTTTGTAAAATCATGAATAAACAAACCAAAGATTTTCTTTTAAATACCCTCTAAACTCAATAGGGTAGATATCATCATTTTAAAAATGAGACTTTAGTAAAAAAGAAAAAGCTCCCTAATCTCCCAAAGGTCACATAGATATTAAGTGGCAGGACCGAGACTCAAATCCAGCAGTCACATCCCAAACTCTATATGCTTGATTTCTTTACTGCTGCTGTGGTTAGACAAAGGATACCTGGCACCACTGGTCAATTAAGATTAAATTGGCTCAGACTTCTGTCCAAAATTTGAGGAAATTCCATTGCCCTCCCCAGGATTTCCAAACCTTCTCACGGAGTCAGGGATCTCATATCACCTATGGCTATAATTGTGTGGCTCCATTGCATTTTCCATCATTGCCATTCTTGACTCTGTATATCATAAATACTAATTTATTGTTGTAGGCTGGCATTGATGCAATGGGTAAATTTACCTCTTTTCCTTAATTAAAAGCCTTACAAACCGCAGGCTTTATCCATTAGTGGAATATAAAATCAATGTATTAGGTGGCAACTCCAAAACCAAGTCTGTTGCCATCAAGTTGATTACAATGCCTAGTGACCTCATAGGACAGATTAGAACTGCCCATAGGACTTCCAAGGCTGTAATATTTGTGGTCATTTGAATCCACAAGTGGCTACACAAAAGAAAGATAGGTAATCTCCTCTTGTGATATTTACAGCCTCAGAAAACTTGCTGCAGGGCTAGCTATGAATCCATTCCGATTTGATGGCAATGAGTTTGAGTTTTGAGATGTTTTTCTGAATCTACATGGAAGCACACTGCCACATCATTCTCCCATGGAGCAGCTAGTGGGATTGGTAGCCAGTGGTCAAGCAGCAAAGCACTTAATTACTGAGTCACCAGAGTTCTTGTAGAATGCCTTTTTTTTAACTAACTTGAAAATAATCAAAGATCATATGAGGAACCTTGATGATGAAAATGGTGCAGCAAATAACCTAACTTGTGTGAGAGCTATGGTGGGTATAAGACGAATGCACACAGTAACTATGGATGCATCATTTGCTTATTTGTTAATGGCACTTTATACTACATCCTGCTATATGATGGTTAATGTCACTATAATAGGAAGGTTAATTTGGTGCTCTTTATTATCATAATTTGCATTTCCTCTGTCAGCAAAATCGTTGATACTGTTCATTGAGTTTAGATTACAAATTTGCAAGGCTGTTTTCAGAAAAAGATGCTATCAACCATGGCATTTTTCCAGGTTTTCAATAATTATTACCTTCTAATGGAAACAGTACACTTTTTAAACAATCTTTTTTTTTAGAAGAAAAAGAATGATGAGGCAAAAAATTCAAAAGGCATATGTGCAAGGTCAACTGCTATATCTAGGAGGTTAGAAGTTACAAAATCAAGAAAAAATATTTAGTCTATAAGCTCAGGTTTCAGTTGAGTTTTATTCTAAAAAGCAAATGGTAAATATAACTTTTTATAAGAAGACTATTCAAAATATAGGTGTTAGCTAATATGCAGAATCCATTGAAAATTATATACTCCAGTGTATAATTTGTAACTATATAATGTCAAGAAGTCTCTCAAGTCTTCTCTAAAGGAGAAGGGAACCAATTTATTAGCTAAATTTCTCATCTGAGAGGTATATCAGTGTATTAGTTGGAACAAACTCTAGAGCCAGTTGCCTGAGTTTGAATCCTAGAGCCCCCTCCTTATAGGCTGTAGATTTTAATAAGTTACTCTATCTCTTTCTGCCTCATTTCCTTATGTGTGAAATGAAAAATAAGAATGGTATTCAATCATCGGGCTGTTGTAATGCACATAGAATAGACTTCGCAAAAGGAACATTAGAAAAGTGTTTGCTTTTTGAAACATTTAATCACTCTACAGTTATAGGACAGGAAGACCCCAGAGGAGATGGATTGATACAGTAACTGTGGCAATGGGAGTTGGTGTGTCGGAATTAGTGAGACTGGTCAGGACAGGGAAAGCTTTAGAGCTGCTGTACATAGAATCGCTCTGGGTCATAGGCAACTCAACGGCACATAGCAACAACAGTTGTAAATTAAAAAAGCCTTATTCTCATATGAAATAGTATTATCTAAAAAAGGACAACATTTAACTACTCATAAAAACAATTATTCTTGCATCACAAATGAATATGATAAATATCTGATAAAGTAAAAACTTGAAAACAAAGTATCTTGGTCTAGAACACACAGGCTAGCTGACTACAAAGGTTTTTTGAAACTTTATGGAAGTGGACTGCCACATCATTCTTTCATAGAGAGGGCTGGTGGGGTTGAACTACAGACCTTATTTTTTGCCTCATCATTCTTTTTCTTCTGATCATGAAATGGTGTCTTAAATGGAAATAAAACAGCCTAAATTAACCCTCCTATCATAGCTGCTGAAACTGAGGAGGACCTAAAGCGATTGCTGCAGAAGGTCAAGGACTGCAGCCTTCAATCTGGACTGAAGCTCAAAATCAAGAAAACAACGATTTTCACCACTGGACCAATTGACAGCATCATAATGGATGGTGAAGAGATTGACATTGTTAACAGTTTTAGTTTGCTTGGCTCCACAATCAATACTCTTAGTTCCAGCAGGCAGGAAATCAAGAGACAAATTGCATTGGGAAGGTCAGCTGTCAGGGACCTCTCCAGAGTACTGAAGAGCAATGATATCAGGCTGGAGACTAAGGTGTGCCTGATACAGGTCATAGTCCTCAATTGTGTCAGAAAGTTGGGCTAGAAATGAAAGAAAGAGAATTGATGCCTTTGAGTTGCGGTGTTGGGAAAGTGTTGAATATACCATGGACTTCTAGGAGAACAAACAGGTTTCTCTTTGAGAGGGTGAAACCAGGCTGCTCCTTGGAGACAAGGATTCTGAAATTTCATCTGACATACTTTGGGCATGTTGCAAGAAGGGACCAGTCTTTGGAGAGGGACCCTTGAGAGAGTGGAGGAACAGCACAAGAAAGACCCTCAACAGGATGGATCAATTCATGGATTGGGGTAATGGGATTGATGTGTCAGAGACAGTGAGATTGGCATAGGATACAGGAGGGTTTGCGGCTGTTCTACATAGGATTACTATGAGTCAACTCGATGGCACATAACAACAACAATAACAATATCATAGTGATGACCAAATCAACCATCACATAATGATTTGTAGGATGAGATGCCATTAACAAACAAACCCATTCTTAGCTACTATATGCATTCATTATGCACCACCATGTGTCTTTCATACAGGTCAACACAGGGTTCATACATGTTTGCTGTAACATTTGAACAATTCAAGTTTTCAATGGAATTTTGTATATTAGCTAAAACCCATTATTTTGAATGTTGTTGATATTGTTGTTATTGTGTACCATCAAGTTGAACCGACTCATAGCTGACTCTCCGGTGGGTTTTCAAAGACAGTTAATTGCACGAGAACAGATTGCCTATCCTCCTGCACAGCAGCTGGTGGCCTCAAACCATGTGCTTTTAGGATTGCAGTGCAGCTTGTTGCCACTAGGCCACCAGTGCTCCTAGTCTTCTTTATAAAAGTTATACTTACTTTTTGCTTTATAGAATAAAATTCACTGAAATCCAAATTTATTGATTAATCACTTTTTCTCAATATTATTACTTTTATAATTTCCAGATTTAGCAGGGAACTTTATACATGTGTAGTTAGATGTTCATCATTCTCTTTCTTCTTATAATAAAATATCTGTTTAAAAGGAAATGTGCACTGCTTCATTAAAAGTTGACTTTGAAGTGAACTAGATGGACACACTGAAATTGTATGAGAAACAATACTCTTCTTTGAATCAAATGTGCACCATGAGAGAATTCATGGAAGATTTCGCACATAATTTCAATTCAATCTCACACAATTGTATCAGATGTAGTTATAAAATCAGAGAAGTGCATTACTGATCAATAGAAATGAAACTATACTGGTGCAAAGGGATTAAAAGGTTGCAGTAGGTAAACATGACTGGAAAGCATAGTGGTATTATTAGAAATAGTTGTAAACTATCGATAATAAGGGAGCTCTGGTGAATTAATGGTAAGGAATTGTGCTGCAAACACAACAGTTCAAATTCACCAGCTGCTTTGTTGGAGAAAGATGAGCACTCTCCAGATTCATTTCACTCTGTTTAAAGTTCAATCATTCAACTCTTCTCAGCTAACCCCATATCTACCTTAGCAAAGTTGCCCAGGATATCAGCTAAATAAACATAGATTGACTTCTTCTAGCACTGCTTTCTTGCTTTACGTTCCCAGACCCCAAGTCTGTCAGCCTATCTCACCTTCCTTCATTCTTGGGCTTCAGAAATCACCCTTGCAGACATAAATCTTCTTCTCTTCCTATATTCTCTGGTCTATAGGACTCATCTTTCTCATCCTACTCAGCTTCTGTTCCTCCCCTCTCACCAGTCCCTTCCCCAATGTCCTTTCACACCATCAATCTCTCAAGAAAAATATACCTACATCCAAGACCACTATGGGCTATCCCATTCCTTCTTCTCCTGAGATCTGAAATTCTCTCCCTTGAGCCTCTTCTCAGAAAAACAACTCCACAAGCACCACTTACTGAGTACTTAACTCTCACTGGGTACTATGCCAAGTACTTCACATAAATTATTCTCACAATAGCCTAGCAGTTCAACTTGCCTTTTAACGGAGAAAGGACTGAACCTTGTACAGATCAAGTGATTCTCCTATTTATGCAGTGTTAAGTAGGTCAACTGGGATTTTAAAATGCCCCCATGCCCCACTCTTCCCTAATACTCTACAGTACCTCTCTCCTATGCTAAGAATTGAACTTTCACATGAATAAAACAAATTGTAAACAAATTCTTGTATGCAAACCACTGATTTTTTTTTAAATAATAATAATTACACTTTCCACTCAAACCACCCCCTAGTGAAACTGAAATGACTTTAAGAAAACATAAACTTGATTTTCTGAAGATGCTTAAGTTCTGGAAGAACTTGCTTACTTTTCCAGCACCTGAAACAGTACATGGCATGCACCAAAACAAAAACCCAACTAGTTGAACCAATTCCAACTCATGGTTACCTCGTACATGTCAGAACAGTCCTGTGCTTCAGGGATTTTCAGTGACTGACATTTCAGAAGCAAATCACTGGGCCCATCCTTCAAGACATCCCTGCCTGAATTCAAACTGTTGAACTTTTTGGTTAATAGCTGAGTCCTTAACTGATTGTGCCACCCAGGAACCTCAAAGCCCTCTCCCTATCAGTTAATTTCTCAGTAACAAGAGCAACGGTGAGTGCCTTTTGTGTCCAGTTTACCAACTAAATGTATACCCACTACTTGATTCAAGGTTTGAAACAGCTCCAAGAATTTAGTATTATCTTCATTTAATGAGCAGCCATTAAACACATGAAATACTAATGCCTGATGAAATGAAGAAGCATAACCATGCTACACATCAGATCCATCAGTTAACACATATTTCTCAAGCAAATGGATATCAGATAATGTACAATGTTCTGAAAATCAGCCATGAACAAGACAAAGTTCCTGACCTCGTGAAGTTTAAAGACTAGTGGAAGAGGTAGAAAAGCAGACAGGAAGAATATATTTTAGAGCGATGCGCTACTAAAAACTAAAAAGTAGTAGAGGCTACACTTTACCAACTTTCTCCTAACTCATGATAAGCTCATGTGTGTTGGAGTATAACTGTGTTCCACAGGGCTTTCACTGGCCGGGCTTTTGTTGTTGGTTTAAATAGATTGCCAGGACATTTTCCTGAAGCACCCCGGATAGAAATGAACCTCCACACTTTTGGTTAGCAGCCAAGTATGTCAATCATTTGTGGAGCCCCGAAAATCCTTATAGGAGTGAATTAAAGAAAGAATCCAAAAGGAGAAAATGAATAAAGTATAAGTTTTACAGTAATGTTGATGTTGTTATTGTTACGTGCCATTGAGTTGACTACAATTCATAGAGGCCCCATGAGCAATGGCTCTGAACTTGGCCCTATCCTGAGCTAATCTTATTATCTCACACAACAGACTCCCTTGCCACAGTAACTGTGTCAAGCCATCTCATCCAGGGTCTTCCTCCTTTTCTGTGCGATCCTCTACCCTACCAAGTTTGGGTCCTTTTCCAGGGACTAGTCCCTCCTGCCAACACAGCCAATGTCTATGAGACAGAGCTTCAAAATCTTTGCCTCCAAGCAAGGACAGAACTGTTTTTTTCCTTGGCTGTCTATGATAAGTTCAATAGCCATCTCCAGCACCACAAATCAAAATTATCTATTCTTCCTCTGCCATCTTTAGTCACTGTTCAACTCTCAGATGCATATCAAGCAATTGAGAAGACCATGGCCTGCATCAGGCGCAGCTTAGTCTTTAGACTGACATTGTTTTTCTTTTTAGCACTCTTGAGAGGTCCTTTACAACAGATTTTCCAAATGCAACTCATCTTTTGACTGATATTATAGAGGGCAGAAAATGGGGCTGGAGTCAATGCAGGATCTGGAATTAAAGGAAGACATAATAACGAACATTTAAACACTTACCAGAATGTTACATCAAAGAAGATAGGTGATAGAGAAGGGAGCAACAACAAAAGGAAGGCCAAAGACTTTATGTACATGAGAGGGAACGTGATCCAGGGGAGAGCTAGCCTTAGACAGGACTAGCGGTTTTTCAATAGATATGAGTAAAGAACATGGTGGTGATGCAAGAAAAGGCCATAGATCTGATAGTTTAGTTTAAGTGTATCAGAGTTCTCTTTAGGGTTTTGAATTTCTTAATGAAGTGAGAAAGAGTGGAGAGGACCACTGATAGTCTGAGGGAAGGAAAGAGAAATTAAGCCCATCCATGCGACAGTAGGGAAGGACTTGACAAGGGAAATGAAGAAATTTGCCAAACAGGGCTATGAATTGAAAGACCCATCAGTCAGACTGTGTGCCTTTCTTAAGTCACATTCAGTTGCACATTCACGATTCAGGTGTAGAAAATTTAAAGCACTGGATTTAGACATGGAGGGAGTTTTACCAACAAGTACAATAAGAAAAGGGAAAACAGGGAAGCTGAGTGACATTCAAGAAAACATTTCAAGGCAATTTATGACATTTTAGTTGGATAGAGAATAAAGTCATGGTTAGAGAGAAAGGGAAATAGATGGATTGGAAATTTGAGTGGGACCAAAGAACTGTTGAAATTGAGATCTCAAAGGGAATGGTCTAGAATAGAAGGAGATTATGGTTAGAGAGTTTAAACTGGCAAGAAGTTCGTGTCGGTAAGATAACTGGGAATGCAAAGCCTAGTATATGGTCATAGGAACAAAGAGCTGATATGGAGGGAGAGAGAGAGAGAGAGAATCTTAAAATTAAGGTCAAAGTACGTGATGAGTAATGTTTGTAAATATACAGAATATTAAAATTAATGACAAAAGCGGTGGAAGATCAAAATTCAAGTATTAAAAATACCAGTAAATGATGGGTCAGGAGGAAGAGAAGGAAGGTAGATGATTCAAAAAGAGGAGTAGAATGTGGTGCAGTTTCATGGCAAGTGGAATATTTTAGAGTGTGAGAAGAACAAAAGACTGGAGGCAGCAATGAGAAGAAGGAAGAGGCCCAACCTGGCCCCAGACCCAGTGGTATGAAGAATGTAAGAGAAAGAACATTTTCATTGAGAGAGTTACAGAAGATTTCAGTTAGGTCTGCAAAAAGATGAAGAAGGTGTAGAATATGTCCAGAAATTAATTGGTTTTGGAGGATTTTACAGATGACAGACCATGAGTCTGAAAGACACAGGTAAAGGTTTCAAAGACTATGGAAGACCAAAGCTTGAGTTGAGAAAGGAATGTTAAGACCAGAAGAGAGGGTGATGCAAGTAGGACTGGGGTGTTGGCTTTGTCCTGGCTGCCAAGGTAAGCAGGTTATGTTATGAGTAAAGCATGATGGGAAATGAGGCTCTTCAGGGACTGGCTACTGTGTGCTGATCACGTCTTGTTGAAGGAGAGGAACTGAGGATCTCTCTAGAAGCCCAAAATCCCATCAAAGTGCTTCATTTCTGATCTGGAGTACTCAGGAGGTTTCCTTCCTAAACTCAATTTCTTTTGGCCAACAGGATCCTTTCAGGATTCCACAGAGTGGTTAACTCCATGTGAGCCTCTGGATAGAATGCAAGCTGGACTTGCTTGCTAACTGGAGTTTATCTCTGCCCTCACTAAAGATGCCTCTTTAAATCCAGCTAGAATAAACAGGCTATGGAAAGAAATACCTGGGAGTGGTTCTCATTTTTACTGACCCAACACTAAGAGCTTTTCATGAGCAGTAAATAAACTGAGCTTTATTTTCAGTGGAAACACTCAACGGCTCATCCACAGTAGACATGAAACAAGGCACTATAATGGGAGCCGGTGTTAATGGTCATATTTTGTTCTAAATAATTTAATTATCCAAAATCATATCCTTACACATTTTGTCTTTAAATAAGCTATTCTTGCCCTAAAATACTTTTTCCATTCTCTGCCTGAAAGAATCCTAGTCCTGCTTCAAGATCATTTCAAAAGTTCTTTCCTCCATGAAGTCCTCCCAGATCCTCCTCACCTTCGTGTGTCAATGTCTCATCCATAGGTTAACAGTAAGAACAAGATAAATTCTTAACTGCATTTTTAAGTATTTGTAAGTAAATCAGAACAGGTGCATACAGTCCTTATTTAACCTTTTCCAGGATATAAAAACTGCACATGCAGCAAGTGAAGGTGGTTATGATAAAGAGTTTGTTGGAAAAAGGTTTGATTCAGGAATCCCAGAGGCATAGTAATTAAGTGCTTGGCTGCTAACTGGAAGGTTGACTGTTCTCATCCACCAACTTCTGGGCAGAACTACGTGAGGAAGCTGCTGCTACTACTATAAATTTACCACCTTGTTGTAGACCCCATGAGGCAGTTATGTTCTGTCCTAGAGTCATTATGAGTTAGAATAGACAGGATAAAAGCCCTCTCGTGGCCTAGTGGCAAGAAGCTGCACTGTAATCCCAGAGGTACACGGTTTGAATCCACCAGATGCTCTGCTGGAGAAGGAGGGGCAATATCCTCCTGTACCAATCAGATCTGATTTGACAGTACACACAATAAATAATTAAAAAAATAAAATATATAAAAAAGACTAGATGGTAGTGGATTCTGCTTGTTAGTTTTACATAAATTTATCAATCATTTCAAAATAAGGGCAGATGTATGTAACTTTGAAGGGCAAGTAGAATTTATTCAAGGAGCCCTGTTGACACAGTGTCGTTTGACTATTAAGGGAAAGGTTAGCAGTTTGAATCCATTAGCTGCTCTGTGAGAGAAAGATGTGGCAATCTGACTCCATACAGATTTGCAGCCTATCAGGAAGCTCTATTCTGTCCCATAGGATTGTTATGAATTAGAATCAAATAGGTAGCAATAGTTTTTTGGGTTTGCTTCGGGTTTCAGAGATTTCTGTAATTCAAATGTTCGTAACCTGGGGGCTGCCTGTATTTTCCCATATTAGTCTGCAGTTTCTTATCATCTGCTCCTTTGTGTCTCTACCTCATTTTACACAACTCAGATCTCTTGCCTTTGGTTAATGCCCATCTAATCCTTCACTTTCTCTACCCTACTCCTCATCCATACTTCATTTGTTGGGTCACAGCTTCTCATTCTATAAGCTCTGCTTCAAAATCACGCCTTCAAAGAGGCTTCTGAGTCCAATTGTGGTTAAGTTCAATTAAGTTACATCTAACTCACAGCCACCCAGTGAGCAACAGATCTGAACCTTGTCCTCTCTTGTGCCATCCTCACTTGTCTCTGCTAAGCTTGAGCCCATTAGTGCTGTCACTGTGTCAATTAATCTTGTTGAGGGTCTTCCTCTCTCTCTCTCTCGACCCTCTAACTCCCCCAGGATTATGTCTTTTCCCAAGGACTAACCTTTCCTGAAAACATGCCTGAAGTATGTAAGATGAAGTATCACCATCTTTGTCTTTTTTTTATTTTAATAATTTTAATGAACATTTACAGAGATTTTGAATTTCCATTCATTCATTCATTGTTGCACTTTTCTCCCTGCCCAGCCCTCCCCCCAGTTCGCTTCTCTCTTCGAAAAGTAAAAGAAAAATTATTTCTTTGGTACACAATCCCCCCGCACCCCTCCCACTGCCCCAGGTACACTCCACTATGCACCCTTAATTCTGTACTCTTGTGATAACTATAATACCCTATCATATATTGCATTTAAATTATTCTCTCCCTCATCTGTTTCAATGCAGTATTCATAATTTATCCAGTTTTTCTCAGTCTTACCCCAACCCTGATATCAGTCCCATTCTACAGCAGTGGCACCATGCAGTTTTTGTCATTTTGTGACTGAGATATTTCACTCAGCATAATGTCCTCCAGGGTCACCCATTTTTAATAATATTGCATGAGTTCCTTGTTTTTCAATGCAGCATAGTATTCCATTGTGTGAATATACCACAGCTTCTCTACCCATTCGTTTGTTGATGGGCACTTAGGTTGTTTTGATTTGCAACTCTCTTAGAGCTAGGGATTTTGAACATTTCTTCATGTGTTTGTTGGCCATCTGAATGTCTTCTTTGGTGAAGTGTCTGTTCATATCCTGTGGCCATTTTTTCAATTGGATTATTTACCTTTATCTTGTTGTGGTGCTCAAGTATTTTTATAAATTCTGTATATAAGTCCCTTATCTGACATGTCATTCCCAAATACTTTTTAAGGAGCATTGTGGCTGCACTTTCTTCAGAATGGAATTAAGTCAAAACAACTATGAGATATCATCTCACCCCAGTCAGGATAGCAAAATTTAACAGAACAACAAGCAACAAATGCTGGCGAGGTTGTGGAGAAACGGGAACCCTTATTCACTGTTGGTGGGAGTGCCAAATGGTGCAACCACTATGGAAGGCGGTATGGCGCTTTCTCAAAAAGTTGCAAATAGAAATACCATTTGACCCAGCAAAAAATTTCAACACTGGGAATATACCACAAAGAGACCATAACTGAAATCCAAGCAGATATATGCACACCCATGTTTATTACGGCTTTGTTCACAATAGCAAGGAGTTGGAAACAACCTAAGTGCCCATCAACAAAAGAATGGAAAGAGAAGCTGTGGCATATTCACACAACAGAATACTACGCTGCATTGAAAAACCAGGAACTCATGCAATATTACTCAAAATAGGTGACCCTGGAGGACATTATGCTGAGTGAAGTATCTCAGTCACAAAGGGACAAATACTGCATGGTGCCACTGTTGTATAACAGGACTGACATTAGGGTTAGGGGTAGACTGAGAAAGATGGGATAAGTAATGTATACTGCATTGAAACAGATGAGGGAGAAAACTGTTTAAAAGGGATATGTGATTAGGTATTATTGTCATGACAGGAGTCCAGAATGAAGGCTGCATAGTGGAGTGGACCTGGGGGGAGGGATTGCAAAATGATGAAAGAATTTTTATTTTATTTTTCAAAGACAAGAGTGTACCGAGTGGAAGGGGTGGGTAGAGAGAACAGTGCAACAATGAATGAATGGAAATTCAAAGTCTCTGTAAATTTTCATTAAAATTAATAAAAATTATTTTTAAAAAAGACGGAATTTAGAAAGAGATTGTTTCTTAGACTTGGAAGGAACAACAATGTTTGTTTTCTTTTTCTTTTCTGAAACTATGAAATAGAGTCATGTGGCAGGGAAATCATTGGCACAAGGCTGTCCTGCCAAACTCAAATGGCATTTTCCAGAAGAAAAATTACATAAACACAAGACGTATGATGGGAAGCCATGTAATCTCCAATTCTGCCATTCCTCCTCACTGACTGGCTTGCTTCTGCCTTGAAAGAGGCTCAAAATAGCTCCAGCTGAGGTCTCACTGGCATCCTTATTGAATCCAATTCACAACCATCACTTTCTAGTCCCCAGAAGTCAGAGTCTATTAAGTCACATGTGTCCAGGAAGCATCTTCACATTCCTATGGATGTCAGCAGCTGCAGACAGGTCAGAACCACGAGTGTCAAAGCTTGTCTGCAGGCAATCACTGAGCTTTCTAATTAGTCCTGGTAAAAGTGGAGGCTCTTCACAGCCACACTGCTTCATGCACCCCTTGGGTTGAAATCAGTGGTGCCCAAACCTAACACAACAGTAATTGAGAGGGAACTGTCCATTGAGACATCACCAAAGGTCAAAAAGCTGCTCCACCTCCAGCAATGCTTCCACATAAATTTGTGTTCTACTCATCAAAACAAGTTCTGCATTTATTTTCAAAATTATTATTTTAAAGCACAAATACTTTTTATGCATTTAGAGTCGATGCTTGCAGCTTATAGGCTGGGAACCTCTGGTCATAAAGTAATGCAAAGTGATAATGTAATTCACATCTTTCCATAAAAGTTCATAGTGGACACTTTGTTGTTGTGTACCCTTGAGTTAGAACAGACTCATAGCTGACCCTCCAGTTGATTTTCAGAGGCAGTAAATTTCATGGGAGGAGATTATCCATCCTTCTGCCCTAGTGCAACTAGTGCATTCAAATCCCATCCCTTTGGGATCACAGGACAATTTCTTACCGCTAGCCTACCAGAGTTCTCCCTGTCATGGTGAAGAGAAAAGCATGTGGAAACGGGAGTTGGTAAATATTCTCTAACTACAACTATATGATATCGGGTGATTCACATGATTGCTCAAGGTCCTTCTTTCCTTGTCTGTGAGAAAGTGATGCTCAACCTTGTAATCACGTCAGTCCTGCATCCAGATTATCTGAATTATTTTATGATGGTGTGACCCGAGAACTGAGGGTTTTTCTAATATGATCAAATGATTTCCAGTTTGAAACCACGTCGGGAATCACTTTTCAAAAGGAAAGAATTGGACCACATGAGGTGCAGCAAGCACTTGACCCCTGTTTTACCATTGCCCTCCTCTCACATCCACTGAAATGATGGATACTGACACAGGTATTCTTTCTGTGAAGGCTAGCTGTCTCTTCTTCTCAACATAACATTTCAAGAAATGATCATTGTTCTATACCAGCACTCCAGAAGGATTGATTTTTTTTTTCTGCCATCCCAGGACTAGATAATAAATGTCCTTCCTTCTCTAAAATTATTTTATTCTCAGCTTCTTCTACTATGTAAAGTGAAAAAAAACGGTGATAGAGTTCACGAGACAGCTCATGGAATACATGCCATGTTTCAGCACTTTTTTTGTCAGCATTCCTGCTTGTACTCATGCACGCTGCACTGAAAATGTTGATGAATTAACCCACATCGAGCAACTAATCTGACTACAAAATGACTGGGTTCAAACCACTGACCCTTCAGTTAGTAGCACAACCTTAACACACTGTGCCACTAGGGTTCCTTGTTGTTTTGAACCAGAGAGTTGGAACTAATCCATAGCTGACCCTCTCCTGAGTTTTCAGAGGCAATAAATATAGAGTAGAATATAACACATAGTATAGCAACCCTATCAACTCTCATTTTAGAGTGACTGTTTCATTTTATAAGTCTGCACCTCTTCAAAGTAGAAGTTTCTCCATGAGCAAAGAGACTCACTCTTCAGCTGTCAAAGCACCTCAGGTAATCACACCAGACCTAGTTTAACCAGGTTTGATTTACCTCAGACAAAGAAAATAGAGAGGGAGGGAGGGAGGAATGTAGGGAGGGAGGGAGAGAGACAGAGGGAATGAGAGGGAGAAAGGGACATTTAGTCAGTGTCTTCCTACTCCATCATCATCATCATCTCATTGCTGTGGAGTAGGAATTGACTCATAGCTGACCTTACAGTGGGGTTTTAGGGCCTGCACATTGCACAAGAGCAGCTGGCTCCCATTTCTCCTGTGGAGCTGGTGGTGGATTCGAACCAACAGAGAGCCACCAACTTTGGGTTAGCAGTGCAGCTCCCTATAGACTCAGTTACTAACCAAAATACAGCCATTCAAACTCACCTAGAGGTTCCATGGAAGAAGTACCTGATAATCTATCCCCATAAAGATTATGGTCTAGAAAATTCTGTAGGATGATTCTATTCTGTATAGGGTAATCAGGAATCAGATCTACTTGTGTGCACCCTACAACAAGAAGATTGTTGTTGTAATGTGCCATCAAGTTGCCTGCAACTCATAGTGACCCTGTGTACAACAGCCCTAAACCCTGCTCTATCCTGTGCCAATCTCACTGTCTCTGACATATCCACCCTCATTACCACAGTCACTGAATCAATCCACCTCATAAAGGGTCTTCTTCTCCTGTGCTGTCCCTCCACCCTCCCAAGCATGACAACCCTCTCCAAGGATTGATTCCTCCTTGCAACATGTCCAAAATATGTCACATGAAGCTTCAGAATTCTTGCCTCCTAGGAACATCCTGGTTTAAGTACAGACCTGTTCATTTTCTTAGTAGTCTATGGTATATTCAATACTCCTCTTCAACACCACAGCTCAAAGGCATCAATTCTCCTTCTATCATCCCTAGTCATTGTACAGCTCTTTGACGCAAAGCAAGTGATTGCAAAGACCATGGCCTGTATCAGGCATACCTTAGTCTCCAGAGTGACATCATTGCTCTTCAGTGCTTTGGAGAGGTCTCTAACAGCAGACTTTCCCATCACAATATGTCTTTTAATTTCCTGGCTGCTGGTGCCAAGAGTGTTGATTGTGGAGCCAAGCAAATTAAAGCAGTTAACCATCTCAACCTCTTCACCATTTATCATGATGCTTCCAACTGGCAACAAGGTGCATCCCAAAAAATGTCAAAATCACTCTGATTCCTAATGCTACTTATTAATTATATATTGGATTTATCTGAGAGGTTTTTGAAAAAATAAAAATATTGATGCCTACATATCACCCTAGAGATACTGATATAATTGGTCTGGCAGATAACCTGGACGTAGGGAGTTTTTAAATCTTCCCAGCTGATTCTTACATGCATGCAAGCTCAAGTTCCACAGTCCCAAGAAAACATCATCCATATTAAAAGGATGAGAAATACATTAATTAGAGCAAACATTTTCTCCCCTGTTTTTAGTTCTCTCTGTCAGGATTATTTGACTGCACTAAAAGTTAGGAAACTAGAGTTGGGGAACTCTGGGAAAAAAACATGATGAACAAGAGTGAAAAATGACCCAACACCTCAGAAGGAACACTTCTCAGAAAAGCAAGCTCCTTCCCGTCTTTTGTGGGGCTGGTCCATCAAGAACCAAAGGCGCTGGGATCTAAGACTCAGGAACTAAGTTCCAGAAAAGACAGTATTAGATAAAGCAAGGTCAGAAATATTTAAGAGAACTCTGTCACTTATCCACTCACTCTGGTGACGCGCAGACCCAAGCAGCAGGCTGAACTGGTCCCTGCGGGGAGACCAGGTGGTGCAATAAAGCAGTACATGGATTATTCCATAAACTGATGACCAGCATGTTTGTTTCTCTTTTTCCCTGGGACAGGAAGACCTTTGAATATCTGTTCTGCTCAGGGTGTCTGTCTTCCACATGTCCCAACAGAGGGTAAAAAGGGGAGGGGAAAACTTTCTTAAGAAGTCTGGACCATAAAGCCCCTTGGGTCAAACATTCCCTTTTCCTGGCATCAAACGCTTACCCTTCATTATGTCAGAGTAGAATGGAGCTCCTTAAACTTTTCAATGGCTGATTTTTTGGAAGTAAATCACCAGGTCTTTCTTCCAAGGCGCCACTGGGTGGGCTCACCCTCCCAGATTTCTGTTAGCAGTGGAGCGCGTCAGCACCACCCAGCGACTCTTGCAAATAAACAGTCTTTCTCTAAGTTAGCTCTTGGATAAACAGTGTAGAGAACTTTTCCTCTGTGTGTTTACACGCCTCTC
Source organism: Elephantulus edwardii (assembly GCF_000299155.1). Taxonomy (NCBI): domain Eukaryota; kingdom Metazoa; phylum Chordata; class Mammalia; order Macroscelidea; family Macroscelididae; genus Elephantulus; species Elephantulus edwardii. The sequence continues at coordinate 2,604,442 of NW_006400032.1, forward strand.
CTTCTGCCTCTCAGCTCATCCTTCCCTGAACCTATTTTCATGGCATCTGTGAGGTCCAGTTTCAGCAAACCAGGACAAAGATAATGTTTCTTTGCTTTCTTTCCTTAAATCAAAGTTTTCTTTTATGTAAGAAATATGTGTTGACTCTCATTACTGTTGGTGAAGATTCCAGAATAATCTTTGATTGAGGTCATAAATCCACCTTGAAAACGGAAACAATCCAAATATTTGTTCTGGAGCCTGATTCTGATCCCCTTAGGGCCCTGAAAGGGAATTGAATGCATCATTCTACAAGTCCAGAGTTGACTTCTCTGTGCTTCCTAAGGTTGAAGAAGAAGGACAAGGAGAAAATGAGAGTTCCCAACCCAGTGAAGTTGGACTCATGAGGCCTTACTCTAAGTGTACAATTTGAGCTCCCAAGGCTACAAGTGCATTAGCAACCTCTAAGTTCTCTTGCTTACCAAGGATGACAGAAGAAGAATCAATGCTTTTGAGTCGTGCTGGAGAAGAGTACTGAACATACCAACATGGCCAAGAGAACTAACAGATATTTCCTAAAGATGGTGAAACCAGGTGCCCTTGGAGGCAAGAATTTTAAGACTCCTTCTGGCATACTTTGGGCTTGTTGCCAGGAGGAACCAGTCTATGGAGAAGGACATTATGCTTGGAAGGGTCGAGAGACAGTGCAAGAGAGGAAGACCTCAGATGAGATGATTGACATAGCAACTGGAACAATGAGGATAGGTGTATCATAGTCAGTGAGACAGCCTCAGGACAGCGTAGGCTTCAGAGTTGCTATACATAAGATCTCTATGAATCCCAGGTTATTCTACAGCACAAAACAGCAATAATAACAAAATAACTTTACAGACTCACATCTCCAGGCCTTTCTTCTACAGCACCGCTGAGTGGCTTCAAACAGCCAACTCTTGGGCCACAAGTGATTGCAAGCTCCTTGTAGACCACACCTTTCCCCCAGGGAGTGGCTGGTGGGCTCAAATGCCGACTACTCAGGTAGCTGTTGATTACTTGACTGTACCTGTAGGGCAGGTATGTGCACACACACATTAGCCAAGTGCTGAGACATTTCCTACGGAACACAGATCAGCACAGGCACAGGTTAGCCTCGCTTCTGAATCTGAGCACCCTCTGAGTCTAATGCTCAGGTAAGTGTTGCAAGTGTTGCAGGTTTAGAAGCCATCAGTCATCAGAAAGGCTTAGAATAGGGGAATACTTGGGTTTCTGGCCTTGGAGAAGCCAAAGCCCATTGCTGGATGAGTTGTTACCATAACAATAGAAGGTCATGACCAAGCCTATGAATAAACCAGAAATCAGATCAAGGGCAGATCAGAAAATCAGGGGGAGAGTTGAATAGGGGAGGGAATGGAGGGGCTGCAGGTGAAAATAGTTAGAAAGAGTGAGCTTACAGAATGAAGGTGTGATAGCAAAACCAGAAAAGACGTGACATACAGAGACAATATAGCTTAGGGGAACCAGTGTGGCCTTTAGAATAATACAGATCTGAGTTCAAATATCTGGAAGTAATTAGAGAACAGCTGGTGCACAGCAGTACTGAATTAATTAATTCATGAAAATATTTTCACATCTTATGCATTCTCTGGCCTTGGAACAATAAAGCCTCTTCAGGGTGGAAGGGAGGTCCATTTAGGACAAAAAGTACGTAGAACATCAGTGGGAAGTTCTGAGTTAGAGAAAACAAAGAACTTAGCTATTTCTCTGAACCTGTAAGTATTAATTTATAAAGTTATAAAGAATGAATGGGTGAATGAATGAATGAACAGACAAATCTAATTCTCATCAATTTCTGACTGAGTAACTTCAGTCAAGGTATTTCATTTTCCCAGTTTCTCTTGGGGGAAAAGGTAGAGATAATAATAGTTAACTTGAAGAAACTAATTTGTGCGGAATAAATGAAGCAAGGTCTATATAGCCTTTCAGATAATTAGGACAAACTCAATCACCATTAGCTGTTAAGACTACTTGTCCCTGACCACTCTAAGCAGGTTATCCAAAGAAAATACCCAAACCGGCTCCCATCAAGGCAAATCCAATTCATAGAGACCCAACGGCACCTAAACACAACTTCTACAGGACAAAGCAGAGCTGCCCCACATGATTTCCCAGGCTGCAAATCTTTACGAAAACACACTGCCTCATCATTCTCCCTTGGAGGTGCTGGTGAATGCAAAGGATCTACCCCTCCTTCCAGTTAGTAGCCAAGTGTTTAACGACTGTACCGCCATTAACAAGGCCCATCTTTTTTGTTTTTTCCATTAGGACCCTTCCCTGGTAGAGCCTGGTCCCTCAAGGTCTTTGCCTGGCGGCTGCACAGCAAATCTCATAGCCCAACCTATTGTGTGCCAGTGTATAGTAAGATGCCTTTTTCTTTTCCTTTTGTTGTGCATTTAGTTAGTTGGTTGTTGTGTTTTCTTTCGGGTTTTTACTCATTCTTTCTGTGGCTCCATTTCTTGCCTTCACAGTCCACTGGTCCTTCAGAACCTACACACTGTTCTTCCTAGAGAGGCAGGGGGAAGAACCACGACATATGAAGAACATTATCTCTATTGAAGGTTGGTAGTTTGAAGGAGAAGCTGGTGTTGGAGGCCTATCGTGGTCACCCCAGAATCCTTGCTGACCTGAGAAAACCTCAGTGAACCTATGAGAAAGAGATGCATTGACCTTGACAATCTTTTTCCTAATAAGTTCTATGCCCTTCCTTGAAGATTGGTTATAATAAATTTTTTTAAAAAATCAGCATGTCCAATATGCCATCTCCTTGAGACACAATTTTTCACCAGAATCTGTGAGCTGCCTCCTCAAATCGGCACCCAGCATGTTCAGAGACTGAATCTCCCCACTCATCCTGCTCCACAGCTGTTAATGAGTAACAGAAATATAATTAAAGCCTTTCATTTAACAATGAATCAGCCAAAGCACTTGGGAAAGATGTGACATTTACAAGAACATTTACATTTTTGTGCTAAAATATTATTTTAAAACTTCACACTATATCCCCAAATACAGTTCTGTGTGGAATTAAACACTGCATTTCATGTAACTCTGTACCATAAATTTTGCTAAAGCTAGTGCTCTGGAGATGCCTGGGTTTACACTGAAATAGAGGCCAGGTAGGTCGACTCAGGAGAGAAAAATATGTACATATATCAAATATGTCTGCAGCTCTTACGTGTCTAGAAAACCAGAGGCAGTGCAAGTGGGTTTGATGACCCAAAAGCCTCGACTGGATGTGTTACCCTGGGGGTAATATATAAATTCCAAGGAAGAACCGAGAGGCAAAGCATTTACTGTCTTGACAAGAATGGGGCTGAGGATGCTTGTTCATCAGTGAATTGCTTCTAATCTTCCTTTCCTGACAGCTCATTACTTTCTTTTCTAAACATGCTCTATGCTAGGCTGAGGCTGAGGAAAAATGAAGTGAACTTTATGAAATATAGAGTTCAGCTACTCCTCTCAACAGACATCCAGAAGGATCCTCACTCAGGGAGCATGTCAGAGAGACAAGCAGCAGCTAGACTCAGGGAGGAATGAATGGTATAGGACTCGCTGCCCTGGTCACAAGGACTCCCTGGATTTCCAGACTTTTCACATTTCTCTATTCTCTTGCAATTTATGGCTTTAACAAAAAGCAACTGATGCAGGTAATTTAGAAAGCAATCCTTTCTTTTTCTAGGATACTTTGAACACATAGACATAACTAATGCCTTCTTTTGCATTCATTATTCCCACTGAATAGTGCGTGAAGCATGAGGATATCTCCTTTTCGGAATCCTGCATTATATCAGGTCCCCGGGTGTGGCTATCATTTTGTTCCTGGTGGCACTGAGTTTGCTTCAGCTGTGCTGCTTAGTTGAGATTCGGGAAGTCTCCAAAGGTGACTAAACTACTATGTCTGTGCTTCAGCGACCTCGGAATTGTTGGGTTTTCCTATGCTTTGTGTTTACTTGACTGTATGAAGTGCTTAAATCAGAATACTTTTAACAAAAATGTTGGTAATGAAATCATTATGTTTCAAGTCATGGTTTACTTCTTGCTGCCAAGTCCCTTCCAAAAATAAGATAATAAAAGAGAGGGATTTGGGGAATAGTTCTTAACTCTGAGGAAATGTGTATTAATCAGGATTTGTGTGCAACTGAGATCCAAAGTAACATTGGTGTAAGTATAATACAAACATATTCTCTCTCATATGAAACATACCCTCCTCAACCACATGGTTCAAAGTGATGTTCTTTCTGAAAGTCTTGTGATGGTTAAGACAGTGTGTCACCAATTGCTCTGCAAAAGAAGGATGGTAAGTCTCTGAAAACCTGCTAGAGGGTCAGCTGGGGCTGAGTTCTAACATGATGGCCAAGAACAACACAAGATAAGCCATAGCACCAAGGTAGTATGCACACTTTAGAATAATAAACCATCTAAGGTCCAAAGGGGAGAATTTTGCCAGTGATAAAGCTCAAAAGACAGGAAAAGATAACAAAGAAGAACAAGGTGGAAGTGGAAAGAGTGTTGCTAGATTGCTGGGATTGTAATCAATGTCACAAAACAAAATGTACAGGGAGCCCTGGTGGCCTAGTGGCAAGAAGCTGCACTGCAATTCCAGAGGTACATGGTTCAAATGTGAATGAGGGGCAACCTCCTCCCGTAGCAGTCAGATCCAATTTGATGGTACACACACAAAAATTAATAAAAGAAGTTAAAAAAAATATATAAACTGTTGATTAGAAAATCAACTTTCTCAATAAACATTCACCCAAATCACAATAAAAATTTGGAAGTGGGGGCAAAGGAGGAATCTACCTAAGGTAATTCGCACCAGATGTCCATAAACCTACGAAAAGATCTGACATGGATCTAGAAAACGGAATGGCTTCAGAAGCAGGCTCCTCTTTCACATTCCTTCATTGGCCAAATTTTGAAGACTTCCTGCACTATGACTTGAACTATTGACCCTTCCATTCTGTTCCTTACTCCTGCTCTATAGTAACCAATTTCTGGCCAAGCTGGACCACTCTTTAGTCCCAGTGTCCCAATCTCTTCTTGAAATCTTTCTCACAACCCACAATACATTATGACATAAACTTTCTCTGAACCCAACATGCTGTACCTTTATTATGACACATGTTATATTCTTAGATAAATTTACGCTATCTGGTCATCTAATTATTCCCCCCCAAATAGTAAAAATATATTTTGCAAACAAATCTTGTTTGCTAGTCTGTCTTCTCTCTGTATCTCTAGAGTGCCTATTATTGTGCTTTCCTGGGTGGTTGTTATGTGCTCTCGAGTCAGCTACGATGCACAGTGATCAGAAAATATATGGAATTGAGTAAGAACTGCCTTCCCTCTGTAACTTGATTTATGACACTATTAGAGCCTCTACTTGGAATATTATTGCTTTTTAATTTTTGACTCATGTACTTTCAACTTGTTAGTTAAATTTGTGTCTTCTAGGCTGCAACACTTCCATGATACATCTTCAAGGATATGAACATGTACAGCTAAGCACAATTGATAACAGTGCATCTAAATTCCAAAATCAATCTCCATAATAGTCTATGTGTTTCCTATTGCCAAAGGGGCCCTTTAGAGTAGTGAGAGAAGATCTTCACCCTGAAACCCACAGCGTCCCTTTTCAGCAGGAAGTAGCTAAGAGAATACACCATCCACTTTCCTTATGAATCAGGGTGAAGTCTCTCTCAGGGAGGAGTGATAGGGAATGGCAAAGGACACAATGACAAAGGAGATTAATCAGAACTGACTTTGACAAGCACTGTGGCAATTGGACAATCAAAAAAAAGTTCCGGGGGGGGAAGAAGAACGAACTGGGGAGGAAGGTAGAGAAAATAGTGCAACAATGAATGAATGAAAACCCAAAATCTCTGTAAATGTTCATTAAAATTAATACAATTTGATGATTAAAAAAAGAAAATATATGAATTGAATTGAATGGAATGGAATTGATAGAAGTTTACAGAATACCTCCAGATGGTTTTTCATTTGATGGACTAGTCTCAAGAAAAAAGTACTTCATACCTCATCACCTCCTTCTGAGTCATAAGAACTCTGGCATCTCATGTGGACTCTAAAAGGAGGTTCTTCTTGGATCAGCACACAAGAAATCGTTTTGATATGCCACCTCTAATTGATTTAGCAGCAGAACAGTGCCTTTGTCTTTTTTAAAACAAAATTAATTTTAATGAAGGTTTACAGAAACTTTGGATTTCCAGTCATTCATTGTTGCACTTTTCTCCCTGCCCACCCCTCCCCACCCCACCTCTCTTCTCTTTGAAAAGTAAAGGAAAAACTCTTTCCTTGTTATACAATCCCTCCCCCAAGTCCACTCCACTATACAGCCTTCGTTGTGGATTCCTGTCATGACAATAATACCTAACCACGTATCCCTTTTAAATCATTCTCTCCCTCATCTGTTTCAAAGTGTCAAATGAAATAAAACTAATATCCCATTTGAGGAATTTTTTTAATTTCTCTTTAAAGACCTTGAAGATATTGGAGGAGAAGAAAAGAATGGGAGGGAGGTACTGTGGTGGACACTCAAGGGAAGAACATTCTTCCAATGAAAACAGAGTTTCTAAATGATTGTGCAAAGGAAAGAATGCTTTTTCGGAGCCAAGTAGATGTTCAGTTGAACAAAATTCTCCATTTCCAGGGCGGTACAGGCCCTCTGATTTGAGATTCAGGAAGGAAGAGGAATCATCAAAAAGATTTTATGCCTAAGCACAGCTCTATTTGTTAAACTTTTAAAATCAGGCCAAACAGCTCTCCTGGGAAACAGGAATAATCACTATATCCACCAAGTTTGGGAGGAGTCCCGGGTTAATAGCTTGTTGCTGTTGTAAACTCTCACAAACGTTACTTACCTTTGTACAACTCCTGGCAGTTGGTGAGCTTTTCCCCTTACGCTTTGCCTCACTTAAGACTCACAACCACCCTGTAAATAACAGAAATGATGCCCATTTTACAGAGCATGAAACTAAGTGCTGGTTGCTAGCCGTGACAGTGAAAAGGGGTTGTTTCTACCCACATCACACATTGGTAATATCAGGACAAGATGGGGCAGATGGATTCCAGTGCAAATGCCATTCACTCATACCCTAGGCATATGCACTAAGGGCACTGGATTTGGAGTGAGATCGACTGAACCAGAATCTCAGCTCTCTATAATATTGGACAAGGTACTTGCTTAACTTCACCTGAGAGCAAGTTCCTAAGTTGTAAAGTGGCTATAATGATATCTATAGGGTTGTTCTGAGAATTAAATGAGTTTGGGAAGTGCTTAACATTGGGCTGGATATAGTACAAGCCCATAATGAATGACTGTTATTAATAAAAACATAAGGTCCATGCATGAGGAATAGCATTTTGCACATGGCGGAGTGCTCTGCAATTATGGCATCTAGTTAAATACATGGCCTAATGGAAAAAACATCTGGGAGTTTTCTCCAGCTGAAAATAAACACTAATTTCAAATGAAAAATCTGTGCTAAAACCATTGTACCTCAAATGGGACTCAAATATTTTTTTCAAGCGTATGTATTCTGTTAACAAAAGTGCACACAGTAATTGAAGTTTGGTTTTATTTATTTTAAAACAGATTATGTTTTAAAATTTCCTCCAATAAACCATGTCCACTAGATTACCCTATATTTCACTGCACACTTCAATAATCTTTACATGTTAATCAACTACCTTGAGCTTGGCCCTCTGTGTTTATTAGACCAGCATTTTATTATTTCCTTAGCAAACTGGTGTTTCAAAAGCTTTCCAGAGCAACTCAATCACACAATACACTTCTGGATGACACTTAAGATAGGCAGTCTTAACCCAGCAAGGAAATAATTTTAATTATAAAAACACAACCATGAAATGGAATCCTACCCTACTGGCAGTTAAATAAATCTGTAATTATCCAGTCAGCTCATAAATCCCTTCTTTCTTCCTACTCATTCAATCTGGAGGCAGAGATGTCATCTCGTTAAATCAGGGGTTCAGGTATGCACACAAGTGCCTTGCACCAAGTACACATTTCTCCTTCCACCTCTGTCCCAGCATCTAAACCTCTCCTACATGGGGGCAACATCAAATCAAAGGAGAAAAATAAATAAGGAAAGCAGGTAGCCTGACAGAACCAAGCAACTGCAGCTGGTGCTTCAGGCCAGCAGTTCCCAGATGTTGACAAGAGTTTACATAAATAGGGGCAGCAGGGTATGTGTGTGTGTGTGTGTGTGTGTGTGTGTGTGTGTGTGTGTGCGCGCGCACGCGCGCGTGCAATTCAATAATTATTACACTCCCATTTGCTGCTAAGTATTATGCAATAAACATTTATGCATGTTAGGGGCCACTGAGTTGATAATAATTCATTTTTTTTATGAAAACCAGATCTGAACCATGCCCTGTACTGTGCCATTCTCATGCTCTCTCTTCCGCTCAAGCCCAATTCTATAGTCACTCTGTCAATCCACCTCTTTGAGGGTCTTCCTCTCTTTTGCTGACCCTCTTCCTTTCCGAGCATGATGTCTCTCTCCATGGACTAGTTCCTCCTGAAAATACGGCCAAAGTGAGACAAAGTTTTGCCATTCTTGCCTCTATTAATACATACATATATGTTTATATTTATTCCTATTAAAAAAAACATGATACAACAGAATGTAGAGATTACCAAACAATATAAGCAATATTGTTCCCACAAGCAAAATCCTGCTGAAGATTATCCAAAAAGAACTGGAACAGCACATCAACAGAGAACTACCAGAAGACAAACTGGGTTTAGAAGAGGCTCTGGCGCTAGGAACATCATAGCCAATATCAGATAGAACTTGGTTTAAAGCAGAGCATATCAGAGAAATGTCTACCTGTGTTTTATTAACTATGCAAAGCCACTTGACTGTGTGGGTTGCGACAAATTGTGGCTAACATTGAGAATAATGGGAATCACAGAATACCTGATAGTGCTCCTATGAAACCTATACTTGTACCAGGAAACAGTTGTTAGAACAGAGCAAGGAAAAATTACATGGTTCAAAACCAAGAAAGAAGTGCATAAGCAATGCATCCTTTCTCCGAACTTTTTTAATACATAGGTGGAACAGATTATTTAGGAGGCTAGACTTTAAGAAGAGGAATGTGGGATCAGGAGTGGAAGAAGATTCATCAACAACATTACTTGCTGAAACTGAAGAGAAGCTGAAGCATTTGCTGCAAAAGATCAAGGACTGTAGTCTTTAATATGGACAAGAAAACAAAGATTCTCCCCACTATGCCAATTGGCAACACCATGAAAGAGGGAGAAGAGATTGTTAACAATTTCAGCTTGCCCAGTTCCACAATCAACACTTTTGACAACAGTAATCAGGAAGTTAAAAGGCAAAATGCACTGGGAAAATTTGCAGTCAGGGACCTCTCCAGAGTGATAGAGAGCAATGTTGTCAGTTTAGAGACTAAGGTACACCTAATTCAGGCCATGGTCTTTGCAGTTACTTGGTAAGCCTCAGAAAGCTGTACAATGACAAGAGATGACAGAAGTAGAATCGATGCCTTTGAGTTGTGGTGCTGGAGAAAATTATTGAACATACCAAGGAACAAAAAGAGAATAAAAAGGCCAGTCTTAGGGTAAAATCATGCTGCTCTTTGGAGGAAAGGATTTTGAAGCTCCATTTGCATACTTTTTGTCTTGGGCCAGAAAGGGCCAGTCCTTGGAGAAAAACATCTTGCTTAGAAAAGTGGATGGATAGCACAGGAAAAGAAGACCCAGGAGGAAATGGACTGACACAGTAACTGAGGTAATGGGAATAGGTTTGTCAGAGACAGTGAAACTGGCTCAGAATAGGACAGCATTCAGAGCTATGGCACATGGGGTCGCTAAGAGTCACAGGCAACTCAATGACACATAACAACTTACATTTATATACCAAACTATACTTAAAATTCTATCATGTACTAAAACATATTACAAACAAGGCAAGTTAGTTCTTACAATCCTCTGAAGTTGGGTCTTCCCATTTTACAGAAGGGGAAGCTGAGGCATAGGGAGGGTAAGCTAGTTGCCTAGTCACACAAATAGTATGTGATAGGGCTCGGATTTTATAGTAAATGATCTGACTCTAGGACTCATCCTTTTTTTTATGGTGAAACCAGTGGAATGGCAGCATAAATACATGAATGAATGAACAAAAGCAACTTGAGTTTTATGTCTTATTGGATATGAAACTTCCATTTTCAAAAAAGTTTTTTTAAAGAACATAAACAAATGTTCCGCCCTCTTACAAAATGGGGATTTGAATGTTAGCATTCAATGACCCTAGTGAGCTGGTGTCAGTCATATGTCACCACAAGATAAACAACCCACCTGCAAAATGGGCACAGGACATGAACAGACACCTCACCAAAGAAGACATTCAGATGGCAAAAAAAACACATGAAGAAATGTTCAAAATCCCTAGCTCTAAAAGAGACACAAATCAAAACAACTATGAGATATCATCTCACCCCAGTCAGAATAGCAAAATTTAACAGAACAGCAAGCAACAAATGCTGGCGAGGTTGTGGAGAAACTGGAACCCTTATTCACTGTTGGTGGAAGTATAAAATGATGTAACCACTGTGGAAGGCAGTATGGCGCTATCTCAAAAAGTTGCAAATAGAAATAGAATTTGACCCAGCAATTTCAACACTGGGAATATACCCCAAAGAGAGCATAACTGATATCCAAGCAGATATATGCACACCCATGTTTATTGTGGCTTTGTTCACAATAGCAAGGATTTGGAAACAACCTAAGTGTCCGTCAACAAATGAATAGATAGATAAGCTGTGGTATATTCACACAATATGCTGCATTGAAAAACAAGGAACTCATGAAATATTATACAAAATGGGTGACCCTGGAGGACATTATGCTGAGTAAAATATCTCAGTCACAAACGGACAAATACTGCATAGTGCCACTGCTGTAAAAAGAGACTGACATCGGGGTTGAGGGAAGACTGAGAAAGATGGGTTCAATAATATATGCTGCATTGAAACAGATGAGGGGAGAGAACTGTTTAAAAGGGATAGATGATTAGGTATCATTGTCATGACAGGAGTCCAGAATGAAGGCTGAATAGTGGAGTAGATTTGAGGGGAGGGATTGTATAACAATGAAAGAATTTTTCTTTTACTTTTCACAGAGAAGAACAAACCAGGGAGAAGGAGTGGGCAGGGAGAAAAGTGCAACAATGAATGAATGGAAATCCTAAGTCTCTGTATAAATATTCACTACATTTAATTTTTTAAAAAGTCCTCTGGAAGACTGTAGCAGAACCTTTTGTTGATCCCAAAATCTGTCCTGTTTTTCCCCCTCAATAACAGAATATCATGTGGTCATCAATGCTACATTTCCAAGCTTCCCTTACAGCAATCTGTGATTGCATTCAATTTTAGACAGAAGATTATAAATAAAAGTGATATGTACAACCTTCAGGCAAGACCTTTAGAGGAGGGCATGAACTCTTCTTTTGATTGACTTCCTATCTGCTGACTAGCTTGGAAGGAGGAGTGGCATCCACTTCCATAATAGCTTGCCTCCGGAAAACCTATGACCCTGGAGAGACGATGAAAGACACCCAAGCATTGAGGACTCTCCTTCATAGGGTCGCTATGAGTCACCTGCGACTTGACGGCACTTAACAACAACAATCTGCTGACTGATAGACAGATGTGATGGCTGGAGTTATGGCCCCCATAATGAACCATGAGGTGACTCTGGGAATGGAACCCTATCAACAAATTGCAGAGGTTGTAGGTCTCCAACACCATGGACTGCAAGATAGGAGTAACGTTAGATCTTGTTTGAGACACTACGATTTAGGTATAATACAAGTTAACTTTGACTTAACTTAAAAATAAAAGTATTCTCATTGTTCAGTGCTGCAGACAGAGCCACCATTGACATGGTAGAATCTTCTGTCTATGGTGGAACCTCAGAGATGAACTGCACCACCTCCAGTGTTGCCATCAGGACAAAACCAGGTGACTAACACAGGTAACTATTGAATACCAAGGATTTCTATTATGTGCAGCTGGGATTCGGAGTCATGTTATTGTGTTAAATAAACCGTAATCTCTCTGACATGGGAGGCAAATAAAACAAAATCCTTCCTGAATGCGAGATCCGGTGATCCTCGTATAAGAAGCAAAATCCTCCAGGCCACCTGCTCTGCCTGCTTATTCCTGCTTCTCCTTCTCATCACTTTTCCCCCAATTCTGCTTCAAGGCATCTGAGCTGATGACTCCCCGTACACTCTCCCTGCTGCAGAATCGGAAATGAGGACTCTCCCTCCACCTAGAAGCTGGGGTTGGATACTGGATTGGTGGCAGATAATATCTTGCTTTGGGGATCCAAAAGGAAGGGCTCTGAAGCAGGAGCACAGCCCAGGACTGAATTTGGGAACACCTGCCGTCAGGCCAGGCAGGTGAGTCATTCACAAGCATCAGGGATGAGGGACTCCTTGCTGCTGGAGCCCATGAAAGAGAAGATTCAGACGTCCCCACAGCCTTCTCAGCTTCCTTGAGGGTGCCAAGCTCACTGGAAGGCAGACTGGAAAATCACACTCAAAGGCTAACCCCTTTAAAATAATTTATGAAACTGAGCAGTATGCTGTGGAAAAGTCTGAGCTCACGGACCAGGAGAGTGAAAGCACACAAATGGCCTTTGTCAGGCTGGGAGCAAAGAGAAATCGCTAGAGAAAAAATGGAATATCTACACCACACCCTCACTAATTGCAATGGCTCTGCCTCAGATCCTGAAGTCTGTTCTCTTTTTCTGAGTCCTCCTCTCTTTCTCTCCTCTCACTTCCTCCTGATCTTTTGTATTAGTTTCGTTTTCTCAGAGAGCAATGGTGTATGAACTTGATGGGTTTGGAATTATTTGCTGAAGAGCCAACTGCATCCTTCCCTGATTCTTGGTGACAAGAGGAAGAATGAGGATAGAGATAACCTGTGATTATCCAAGATCATACTCTGTGAGAAGCTAATAAGCAACATCCCTATTCACATCAGAGTCCTGAACCAATTCAGAGTAGGCACAGAAGTCTGAACAATGAAGACCCAGATATTGCCTGCAATACAGATAAAAGGTCAGTGGTGGTATGGTGTGGGTCTAATCACTCACCAGTGACAAGTACAGCTGGAAAACTTCAAGTTCCCCCTTGGAGATCCAGCATGCACAACTTTCTTCATAGCCCAGTGAAAACAGGGCAACATGCCTCCTCCAAGCAAACTGAGCCAAGGCGGAGCTGGGCAACTTCAACCAGATCCTTCTCCAAAATTCATCAGTCAGGTATGACACTCCTGAAGGCAAGATAAATAATACCAGAAAAAAGGACAGCCATGGTGTTCCTCTACAGAGGGACTCACACACAGAAAGAACCATCAAGAGAGTTTGTATTCATTTTTTAGGGATGCTGTAACACATTACCACCCTCCTGATGGCTCAAAAGAATGGAAATTTATTCTGGCACAGTTCTGGAAGTGAGAAGCTCAAAAATCAGCGCCACTGAACTAAAATCAAGGTGTCAGGTAGACCTCTCACTCCAGAAGTTCTAAGTGAAGAATCCGATCTCATTTCTTCAAGCTTCTAGAGTCCACTAACATCTTTGGCTTGTGGCCACATCACTCTAATGTCTATCTCTGTGGTGTGTATCCATCTCCTCTTACATGTATATCAAATCTTCTATTTCTTATAAAGATACATGTAACTGCATTCAGGCCCAACCTGAGTAACCTCCATCTTAAAAACTGTATCTTAATCACATATGCAAAGCCACTTAATAACCTATCAGATTGTACTCATAATACCACTTACTACCTTGTTCTCATTTGACCAGTTTGCACCTAGATGTTCTCATCACCCATATTTCTGTCCAAGCTTTCCTGTTTATGAAGATCTAATTTACATTCATCCCATATCATTAATTTAACAAATATTTATTAAGCCCCAACTATGTGTCAGGTAGTAAACACCCATGTAGCAGCAGTCAAGAAATCAAAAGACACATTGTATTGGGAAAGTCTTCTGTCAAGGACCTTTTTAAAGTGGTAAAGATCAAGGGCATCAGTTTAAATACCAAGGTAAGCCTCACCCAAGTATTTTCAGTTTCTCCATAGACATTTGAAGATTGGGCAATGAATAAGGAAGACCAAAGAAGAATCAATGCCTTTGACTTGTGCTGGAAAAGACTTTTGAATATTCTATTGGCTGTCATAAAACCTCAAACAGAGCTGTCTTGGAGCCAGTGCAATCAAGTGCTCCTTGGAGATAAAAATGGTGAAACCATCTCTCTCACACTTTGGACATATATATTGACAGGAGGTGCCATTCCTTAGGAAAAGTATTATGCTTGAAAAAGTCGAAGGTCAGTCAAGAGAGGAACACCCTTAAGCAAGATTAATTGGCACAGCAATTGCGACAATGAACTTGAACATGTAAGGATGTACAGGGTAGGTTCGGATCTGTTGTTCATAAGGTTGCTGAGTCAGTCAACTCCATGGCACCTATCAATGTATCAGGTATTGAGTGGTTTCTATTTCTAATCTAAGGGAAGCTATTGCTAAATTCTAGCTATTACCTACAACTTCCTGTCCCTGAACTTGGGACTATATGAAGATTTCCTGCTACAAGCCCTGGCTACCATATAATATTTGGGGGCACCATCTATATAGCCCATCATTCTCCTGAGGGGCAGCTGGAGGATTTAAAGCACATGCCTTTGGGATGGCAGTGCAGTTTCTTATCACTAGGCTACCAGAGCTCCAACTGTGGCAATGGGATCAGGTGTGTCAGAGACAGTGAGGTTGGCTCAGGTTAGGGCAAAGTTCAGAGCCGTTGCTCATAGAGTCACTATGAGTCATAGTCAACTCAGTGGCATGTAACAACAACTATATCCAGAATGAGAACTGAAAGTGTTCTTTCTGTTTGGCCCAGGTATCCAAATTGCCTGATTGTATGCTACATTCATTTACGAAAGCAAAAGAAAAAAGAAAAGGAAAGGGGAAACAAAAGAAAAGACAAGGAAATAAAAAAGAGAAGAAGAAGAAGAAGAAAGGGAGAGAGAGAGAGAGA
>NW_006400032.1:2620745-2633340 GCF_000299155.1 Elephantulus edwardii
TCGGGATGGGTGTGTCAAAGGCAGTGCGATTGGCACAGGATAGAGCAGCGTTTAGGGCTATACATAGGGTTGCTATGAGTCGAAAGCGATGGCACATAACAATAACAACAATAATATAAGTACTCATAGAATCATATGCAAAGTATGCCATGGAAGGGAATATCAATCAAAAAGTGTGGGGATGGATAGAGAGAATTTCCTTAAGGAAGTGACTTTTTAAGAGGAAAGGAAATTCTATTCAGTAGAGACTGCAGAAGCAAAGTGCAGTGGTAAAAGGAGTAGGATTTCTGGTACAAGCCTGGAGACTACAGTCCTTAGCAGCCCTTTGTGCCTGGAAGGAAACTTGCCATTGTGAATAAGCTTTCAGCTAAACAGAGACAGACTTATAAGGTGAATAACAATGCCAAAGAAGTACTCACTCTTTAGAACAATCAATCACACAAGATCAAAAAGAAATATTTGCCCAGGGAAAAAGCTCAGAAAGGAAGGGATAAGATAGAAAGATGAAGGGAAAGAAGAATCACAGAGAGGAAGTAGGAAAAGTATTGTTAAAATAAAGAAATAGCAAGTAATGTCATAAAACAAAAACTGTAAATGGTGGTGAACGAAAGATCAACTGCTCTGTAAACTCTCACTTAAAGTACAATAATAAAAATTAATAAATGAAGTTATTAATATTGCTTAAACAGTGTAGGGTTAGAAATCAGAGGAGGCCTGACATTCTACTCTAAGTAACTTGACCTTTATCCTATAATTCTCTTATACTGCAATTAGAAGGAAATAATTTCTAACAAGTAAGTCATTTTGAGAATGACTATAATAGGTAATAAGGACAAACTTGCAGAGACTTGTTCTTGTTTTTATAAAAGATCCTGTGGCCTTTCAGTGTCTGGAAAAAGTTGTTCAGGTTAAGTTATTCAGAACAATTTTTCAGCTAGAAATAAGGAAAATGATGGCTGAGAGTATAAAATTTTTTAAAAGAACTTTAACACCCTGGCAATCTGGGGGGGAGGGAAAGCATGAAAAACATTCAGACTCATTTTTGGATGAAAGCCTATAATCAAAATGGTAAACCAAAAGTTAAGCTTGCAAAACTGGTTAACACTCAGGGCATCTGTTAATAACATAAACACCTGGGCTCAGATTGTCAGTTACAGATCTAGGAAGACAGGAGGTAAGCTCAAGTCTGGTGAGGAAGAAGAGCCTCGCAGAAATGCTTTCCAACACTGAGCTGAGGCCCAAAAAGCCTATACTCTTAAATGCAATGAGATCTGATCTAGCCTCTCTGCTCCCAAACCTCTAGAAATTTCACAAAAGGCTATTTGGTGTAAGAGGATGGGGGAAAGGGGAAAGTAGCTCTTCTTAGATATTTGTGAACAGGAACCTGCCTTTGTAAAAATTTGCCCCTCATTATATAGAACCTGAATGATGCTCCGGGGATTGTCAGCCCCACAACCTATTTTGAGGCATTTGAACTGGTAATGTATCCCAGGAGGAAGCACATTCAGCCTAGACCTTAGAAAGCACTTACAAAAGTAAGGGCCAGCAATCATTTAGAGATGGACAGGCACACAAGCAAATAAGACAGCAAAAGCATAAATAAGAATCATTAGAAATCAGAGATCACAGAAGCAGATTTCAGATATCAGAATTATTGTGCCCAGTCTTAAAAAAATAGTTTAATAATCATGTTAAAAATAAATAGCAAACTTGAAAATATATGGTGATAATAAGAAATTGTTTAAAAAAAAGATACAGTAAATTTTAAGGAGCTCTGTTGGCCTAGTGGCAAGAAGCTGCACTGCAATCACAGAGATACATGGTTCAAGTCCACCAGATGCTCTGCTGGAGAAGGAGTGGCAAACTCCTCCTGTACCAGTCAGATCCAATTTGACGTTACACACACAAAAAAATAATAAAATAAAAATAAATTTAAAAAAAGATAGATGCATTAAATTTGAAAAAGAATGGAATGAACTTCCAAAATTGAAAAATACAAAAACAAAAAAAAAAAAAGAAAAGCAGCAAATCAATGGCTGTAGTTTGCTGCAGATGAGACTCAAAAGAAAAGGGAATTAGTGAAGTAGAAGAATTTTTGCACATTTTTTAGATCAAAGAGAGTCTCATCTCTCACATCCTCAGAACCATATTGTTCTCTCTTCCTTAATTCCATTATGGTAAGTTTCTGCATGGTGAGTTGCTATTTTACAGAGGATACCTGAATAACTTGCATCCATTTTCTTAAAGGGGCTGTGGTCCATGAAATGTTTAATGTAGCAGTTGCTTACATGCTTAGCTTTTTTAACAGCTAAAAGAACTCCACAATTCATTTACCTCTTCAATAGACATCCATTCTCAATGCTCAACTCAAAACTCTCAAAGAATGGAATTTGCCTTCTATACCAAGTAGAGCTTTCTGGTGGCCTAATGGTGAGAAATTATGCTGCCAATGCAAAGACAGGTAGTTCAAATCCACCAGCTTCTCTGTAGGAGAAAAATGAGAATCTCCTCCTGCATAATTTATAGCTTCTGAAAACCCACTGGAGGGTCAGCTATGAATTAATCTCAACTCAGGAGCACATACATAGCAACAATTAAGTAAAACTGTCAGGAGGTGTGTGATTATTGTTTAATAAGTCAATTTGATGCTGTTTCTCTTTTTTTGATTAAAAACTAGCACTCTTTTATTGATCAGTATCACCAACATCTCACTTTCCAGATGCTTTGCTGTCTTATTACAGAAGTCAATGGCCTTCCTACCAGCTCCATAAAGACCATTGAATGGAAATTATATGGCAACTATTGTCATGAACTATTGAGTCAGAACTGACCCACCGCTGACCCTCTAGCTGGTTTTCAAAGACAATAAATCACATGGGAATTAATTGCCCTTCCTTCTCCCTCAGAGCAGCTGGTGGGTTCGAACTGTATGCCTTAATGGTGGCACTGCAACTCCTTACTACTAGGCCACAAGAGCTCACCTGCAACTCATCATGGCAACTGTATGTCTGGGGAAATTCACCCAAAGGGTTGTCATAGACAAAATTACAGAAACTATTTTTTCCTTTTTCTTTTTGCCTATTGCTAATTCAAGATAAACTGCTCTCCTTTTGAGAGGCCCTTGACCTTCTTGAAAACTTCCATGGAAACTCAATCACCAGAGGTTCCAGCCATTACTCAGAGATTTCGGCAAAATGCAATCCTAGCAGAGAGATGCTTGCAATACAGATATTTATTAACAGGAGACTGTATATCTTGCCAGGATAGATCTTTCTTCTCTTTAAGGATGCCCTACTGGGGTGTCTAGTGAGGAAAAATAAAACATACAATAAAGCCAACAAGGGTAAGGAAGAAAAAAAAAGGGGTGAAGAATTTGAGAGGCCTCCTGCTGCTGCCCCTCAGAGAAACAGAGAAGCTCTAGTCTGGGTAGAGTGACAAGAAAGTTCCATAAGAAAGTTTATCTCAAATTCCACCCTTCTGTCCTGGTTGCAAAATTTTCCATTGGTGGCTAAGATTTCAGAAAGTCATTTTCCCAAAGCAAAAGAAAGCAATGATATTTCCACCTCAAAGGGAGAGCAAACAAAAAAAGATGAGAGTTTTGTGAAGGTAGAGTGTTAGAGTCTCCCAGTTGTCCAAATTTCCAATCTCTTAGCTGTATTATTACAGAATTTTAGAAGATGTTGGCTGCAGGAAGAGGCAGGGGAAGAGCAACTGTTAATACAAAAATGTTTACACTCTGGGATAATAACTTGTTGTTATTGCTGTGAGGTGAGGTCGAGTGCAACTCATAGTGACCCTACGAATAACAGATATGAACCCTGTTCTATCCTGTGCCATCCTCGCAATTTCTGACAGACTCACGCCCATTGCAGCAGTAACTGGGTCAAATTCACCAAGTTGAGGGTCTTCCTGTCCTTCGCCATCCCTCCACCTTTACAATAATGATTACCCTCTCCAAAGAATAACCTCTCCTAGCAACATGGCCAAAGTATATTACACAAAGCTTTATCATATTTGCCTCCAAGGACCACTCTGACTGTACTTTCTTCAGGTCATATCCATTTGTTCTTTTGGCAGTCCAGGGGATATTCAGAACACTTCTCCAACACCACAGTTCAAAGGTATTAAAAAGTTTCAATTCTTCAGTCATTCTTATTTACTGTCCAGCTCTCAGATACATAACAAGTGACTGAAAAGACTATGGTCTTAATCAGGCTCACCTTAGTCCTCAAACTGACATCTTTGCTCCTCAATAATTCAGAGAGGTCCTTGACTACAGACTTTTCCAAAGCAATGTATGTCCTAATTTTTTGATCCAACTGAGATGAAGTCATTGACAATTTCAAGCTTTTCTCTATCTATCATGATGTTGCCTATTGGTCCCATGACAAGGATTTTGTTTTCCTGACGTTGAATAAGTGAGATCTACAAACTGGAGTGATTGATGTGTCCATAATTGTGAGATACAAAACTAGAATTCATGAACTCTGATTTTACCACCTGTAAAGGTTCTCTGGTAGTAAAATGATTAAGCATTGGGCTAATAACTGAAAACTAACCAGTGAGTGGCTCTGTGGACTAAATCTACAATCTGCTTCTATCAAAAGTGTGGGGTGGGGGATGTACAAAACCCTATGGGACAGCTCTGCCCTATCACATCGCATTAGGAACCAGAATGAATCTCTGGTACCATCAGCTGACCACTCATTGCCCCTTTCTTTCCTCAAAGTTGCATTTTTTACTGATTCTCATTTCCATGCCTCCTCTTAAACCACTCTTGAACCACTCTTAAACCACAGAGTTTATGTCTTTATCATCTCAATTCAAGACAAAAAAAAAATGCATATTCTGTGTTAATCCCTTAGGGAAAACATACATTTAATCTTTATAAGACTCTATAAAGTAAATGATTCCCATTTCCCATTTTACAGATGAAAATATGGAATCTTGGAGACACAGAGGGATCATATAGTTGGCAAGTGTGAGAATGAGGACTGGAATTCTCCATTCTTCTAACTCAAGGTCTATACTCACAATCTTACCACTGAACAGCCTCTCCAGACTGCTTCAGTGGCCTCCCAATGGGACCTTCAACTTACTCATTCCAAACCATCCTGTATTCTAAAGCCAGATTAATCTCCTTAAAACTTGCTCTTAATCATTTCACTCCTTTCCTCAAAAGCCCAACCCTTTATCCTGTCATTTGAGAAAATCCACAGTCTCAGCCTTGCCTCCTGAGGCTCGTCCTTGCTGTTCTGTGGGTGTGTTTCTACACGCCTCCTAGCCCTCTCCTGGGACATCTGCCCATTGGCATTTTCTATTTTTTCTTTTTTTTTACAGTGTCAGACTGTTACACTTAAATGTATATTTTAAAAAGACTGAAAATGGTACATCAAGAAAATTCTTACAAAATGACCATTTCATTATCAGATTTGTGTGTCATTTCATCTAATTCCCTTTTCTTTGCTGAAAACACCCATTGGCATTTTCATCTCCCTCAAAACGTCAACACCAGTGCCTTAATTCCTTCAACACTAATTAAATGACTACTAGTTCTTCCATAAGACTTATTGTTAAGAGGCAGCAGAGTTCAATAAACAAAGTACAGGCTCTGTAACAAGTGCATGATTTGAATTCTGACTCTCCACTTATGAACTATGTGACCTTGGCCAAGTTACTTAGCCTGTCTGTCCTGTCAATTTCCCACAACATAAAATGGGGATAATTGTGGCTCCTACTTCAAAAGGCTGTTGAAAGGACTGAATTAGTTAATACATATAAAATCCTTGGAACATGCATGGAGCAGAGGAATATCTTGAGAAATGTGGCCTCTCATCAAAGCAATAATAGTGGGTCCCAAGTACTAGGCTAGTTGCTAGGATACAGGCAGAGTAAAATATGACCAGTCTCTTTCCTCACAGTCCAATGAGCAAGGCAGATGTGACAACTAATAACTACAAGCCAGTGCTCTGAGAGCTATCACAGGCAGGTAGAGAATGCTGGCGGGCAGGGGAAGGTGTCGAATATCTGAAATCAAAGAAGCATCCAAGTTCTTCTAGCGCCACCTGACCATGGCATTATCAGCCAGACCTGGAGCCCAGGTGTCTGTGGGAGGGAACTGAAGTTAGAAAGTTAAGCAGGAGCTGACCTGCTGACAGATGTGTGCCATTCTGAGAAGTTTGCCCTGGACGTTGTAAGCAGAGGAATGTCAACTCCAAATCATAACAATCTCAGCTTAGATTCTGGCTTTGTTGAAAGCACCTGTTGTGTATTTTACTTGCACCACACTTATATGCTATTACTTCTGCACAGCAAGCAGGCCATGCAAGCATTTCTGAGCCACTCCACCATGCCAACCCTACCCCCGGAAAGCCCTTCTCTGCAACTTCCTATCTTAGGTGGCCACGTTTTGCATTGCTTTAACTCAGCTACCTTGCCAACAGCTGACTGAACTAAGGATTAGCATCTGTTCAAAGACAGTTCACCCAGGCGAACAGTGCCCTATGTGGGTTATGGTAGTATGTGCTGTCACACATGTGTAAATTCTGACTCATAGCAACCACATAGGGCAGAGTAGAAGTGCCAAATAGGGTTGCCTAGGAGGTAATCTTTATGAGGTCAGTTAGCTAGATATTTTCTCCCAGAGAGCTGCTGATGGGTTTGAACCTTTGACCTTGGATTAGTAGCTAAGTACTTTAATAATTGGTACCCTGTGGTTCCTAGTGTCCTCCGAAATGACCTAAACCACAAGCCCTGCTCAAGCATGCCATTCTATCCTGAATGCTGGCTGCTCTAACAATCACAATCTCATTCTTAGAAAGTCTGAATATGAGCCCCACAGAGACTAAAAGAGACAGGCCATGGCAATGCAGAAACCTGCTGTGGAGAAGCAGGAAACCACAAATAAAGCAAATATATGAGGTAGAGAGCAGAGCGAGTCAGGAGTGTCAGAATGGGAAACACATAAGAATAGATGAGATGCTACGACACGCACCCAAGCAGATGCAGCCAACAAGACACCCGAAAGATGAGCTATGCTATATCCCGAACCAAGACCTAGTTTCCAAACAACAACCCTGATCCTGTGATTTCAGGCAGTGCAGTGATGCATTTCTTCATTCCTTCAGCATCCTCAGAGCAGGCTCCAAAACTATCTGAGCAAGTCCGTTTTCTTTGCAACCTGAAGGAGTCAAACTAATGACATAGCATGTCCTTCCTGCCCACCCACATAGTATGCTTCCCAAGCCCTTTATTGTTGTTCCTGGGTGGTACAAATGGTTAACCTGTTTGCAGATCATCAAAAGGTTGGCAGTCTGAGTCCACCCAAGGCTCCTCAGAAGAAAGCCTTGGTGATCGACCGCTGAAGCATCAGCCACTGAAGAAAACCCTGGTGAGTAGCTTCCCCCGACTCACACAGTCCCCGCCAAGTTAGAGACTTTTCATTGACAGAGAAGAACGTGCATGGTTTTATGTGGAGAGATTTCAAGGATTTTCACTCAAGGGAAGGTAGTGATGTCGTGGGAGTGATGAAAACAAAAGGCAAGAGAAGCTGGGAGGAGCCAGATCTTAAAGGATGGCATAGTAAGGAATCTGGGCTTTACTTAAATTACTGGACTCAGTGTAAGGGATAAGACACCTTGGGAAGAAAAAAATCTTAAAGGCATCCTGGTGGCTCAATGGTTAGGAGCTCCAACATTGACTGAAAGGTCAGCAGATCGAACCCACCAGCAGGAGAATGATGTGTGAGCATGCTTCCACAAAGAGCACAGCCTTGGAACCCCATGGGGAAATTCTGCTGCCAATGGCAAAGGGAGGATTAAGGGATTAGAGAAAACATGAGTATATAGGTTTGGGGTTTCTAGATAAAATGTTAACATCAGCCTATACACAATACTGTCTCTCTAAACACAAACAAATGTGTCTCAATGATGGAGGTCGATGGAAAACATATGGGAATGGAAAGTAACACTCTTCAGTGGGGAGAAAACACACACACACACACACACACACACACACACACACACACACACACACCCCACTGACCTCCACCTGACCCGGAAGGAAATCGAGCCAAAAACTCTAAAACAAAAAACGTAAACAAAACACATATTGCAGTCCTCAAAAAGAAGTCCTCACAAGAGAACAGCTTCTGCAGCAATTCTTTCCTTTGGAACGAATGTGTACACACACAAAAAAAGACGTAGCGCTTTTCTGAAAGTATATGTACAAGGAAACTAATTTCTCCAGGGAAGAACAATCTCTAAGGAGAGATTCAATAGGACAGTCAGTAAGGTTCATTCTTAGTGGAGCCCCGGCCTGAATTGCACAAATGCTTGTCTCTAAACCGTAATAATCCTGCCTCAAGGAAAAGCCAGAAAGACACAAGGCTGCCCAGCAGGGCCGGGGCACATACAGACGACTGATAGAACCGGACGCAAAGCTGCAGGGAGCGCTCAGGATGGAGTGACTTTGCAAAGTCTGTTTGGACTCCCAGGACCCAGCTTGCATTTGCTAGTACACTAGGCTTTACCTAAGATTAGTGGGTTCAGTTTAAGGGATAAAGACAACCTAAAAAGGGGAGGGGGGAGGGTCAAAAGACATTCTGGTGGCACAGTGGATAGGAGTTCCACAGTTAACTGAAAGGTCAGCAGCTCAAACCCACCCAGCAGGATAATGTGGGAGTATTCTTCCTTTTATATCCTCTTAACAGATGCCCCCATATAGCCCTGTGTGTGTGCAGGAGCAGCGGCTATGCCACCAATTCAAAGAACTCCTACTTCAGAGGAAGGCGTCCCTCTGGCCCCTGCCCCTTCCCAGGTTCACGGCTATTTGTTTAAGCTCTTCCCAGGCAGCAGGAGCAGGCCGCCACGTGTGCCTCCCGCTCACATCACGGTGGGGTTAATCAAGGTTCTCCGAGCAGCCTCTGCCGCCATCTGTTCGCACTGCCTTCTCCTGGAGACTTGGCAGGGAGAGGCATGCTGTTTTTCATCCTAACTCAAAGACAGGGAGACTTTTCATACCTGTGCGAGTTGTGATTCAAAGGAGCATCATGGGATGTAAACAGAAAGGAAAGCAGTGAGGGCGCCAAGCTGTGAATTATAACCAGCTTCCAGAACGTTCTGCCGCCAGGGGCCATTAGACTGTAGAGCTCCATTTCCTTCTTTTCTTTACAGGTTAAACCCTGTCAGATTTGATCCAACTCCAGCTCAAAGTTCTGTTGAACAAATGATTGTTTTCTTAGCCCCAGCTGGTGGCCAACTCATTTTGAGACGTATTCAATGTAAGTGAACCACAATATAATGTGAAACCTTTCAGGCAGGTGCCTGGCCTGAATTTTCCTCTAGTTCTTATAGTTCTTAGATCCCTTCTTAGGCCGCCTTCCAACCCAGATATTTTCTGATTTTTAGGTTTCCTTAGGTTTACTATTTCCACTTCATTTTCTAGATTTTTCAACTAGTCTTTCCTTCCTTCTCCTGTCTTAAAAGGACTAGGTTCTCTGCAGAAACAAAACCAAAACATATTCTCTCTCTCTCTCTCTCTCTCTCTCTCTCTCTCTCTCTGTCTCTCTCTCTCTCTCTGTCTCTCTCTCTCTCTCTTTCTCGTAGTTGTTGTTGAGACAAAGATGTATTGTTGTTATGTGCTATCTAGTTGGAACCTACTCATAGCTGACCCTTCTGAGGGCTTTCTGAGGCTGTAAATAGCACAGGAGAAGATTGTCTATCTTTCTCAAGGAAATAGGTGATGTGTTTTAAGAGGCCAGCACATCCTATTGCATGGGTTCAATATCAGGTTAGTGACTTCATGTAACTGCAACGGTTGAACCCAAAATGGGCAGGTCCAAGGGCAGAATACTGGCTGTAGAGGCTGATGGTTCTAAGATCAGCAGGGACTATAGCAGGCTGCTGGCTCAAATCCAATGAACCAGAGCTCTACACTCTGACGGCTCCTGGTGGCTGAGTGTTCTGGAAGCTGGTTATTTGTCTCAAATTCAATGAACTGGCTTGTCTAATGGTGACAAGCCAGATGCAGGATTCTGATCTAGCAAAGCAAGCCACACATGAGAAGGAAGCTCACTTTCAATTAACTTGCTACTCATCACAGATCTCATTGTGGAGATGGTTGCGCTATATGAAATACCATCCAAAGGATAACTACATCCTAGGAGACTAATGAACCAAATTGACACACAACCTTAACCTTCACATTGCCACTCTTTTCCATTTCTTTTTCTATTATTCTTTCAGTAATTGTTGGTTTTAGGTGCCATCTAGTAGAGCACAACTCATAGCAATTGTATGAACAAACAAATCTCAACGCTTACCTATCCTGTGTCATCCTCAATAACTCTGACACACTTGAGCCCATTGTCATAGTGTCTGTGTCAATCCATCTGATTGAGCGCCTTTCTCTCTTTCGCTGTCCTTCCACATTTCAATCATGCTGTCCTCCTTCAAGGAATAGCATCTCCTTGCAACATGCCCAAAGTATGAGAAACAAAACTTTGTTCTCTACTGCCAAGGAGAACTCTCTCCACATCCTCTCCAAGACATAATCTGTTTGTTCTTTTGGCAGTCCATGGGATGTTCAGTACTCTTTTCCAACACCAGAGAAAGGCATCAATTCTCCTTCTGTTATCCTTATTTTTTTCCTTTCAGTAATTAGATATTCAGGAATTTTGCCCCTAAGTCACATACAATGTTGTAGAAGCTTCCAGATGTCTACTGTGCTGTTGGGTTGATTTTGACTCACAGTGATGCCATGTATTACTAAGTCAAACTTCCCTGTAAAATGTTCAACACTATAATCTATACAGGAGAAGATTGCCAGGTCTTTTCCCAGCAAAGTCACTGGGTGAGTTTGAACCACCAACTTTCATTTAGCAGCTCAGTGCTTAACTCCTGCACCACCAGGGAAAACCTTGACTCTTTGGCTAGGAACCCTTGCCTTAAGAAATACTAGAGGAGAATGTGGAGTTTTTCTAAAGACGAATCCCTTTGGCCGGTTTGGGAGTGGGATCACCATCCCCTTCAGAGAACTAAGACTGTGTTCGCAATGATTCCAGGGCACATTCATGTCACAGCCCCACCTCCATTCCAGAATAGACTTTCCTTCCAATAGTGTTGGATCATCTGTACAAGAAAATGGGCCAAAAACATGATGAGCAATGTTTCCATATGTGGTACAAGAACCACATATGACTTTCAGTTAACAAGAGGAAAAGAGTAAACAGGAAACCTCTCAATCCATCAATGCAGCTGTCAGGAAATAGAACCAACATCTGCCTTTTAGAACACAACTTTGCCTGGAGGTAAGCACCAGGTTTCCAGAAACTTGATTGGCCACACAGTATGTACACTCAAATTCATGCACCAGCAAGTCCTATTCTGACATATTTCTTCCCTCCTTTCAGACACTTGAGTGAAATATGCTGCTTCAGAAGGATGCATAATTGCTAGACACCAAATCATCCACAAACCAAGGACCGTGCCTAAATTATTCAAGATGTTTTGGAAAGACATATCAATCAAAGAAATCAAATACATACCCTGCTGTTTTGAGACAATTAAGTGAGAAACATTCTGCAATTGAACACCAACAATTATTTCTCCCACTGGGTGGTATCAGAAAACCTGGAAAAATTCAATGTGGTGTGATATTATCAACCACAAAGGAGAAGACATCATCTTGTGCACTGGACAACAGCAAACAGGATTACAGAACCTAACAGAATCCCAGAGAAAATACAATCCCGAGGGAAAGCCCATCTTTAAAATAACATAGTGATTCTGTGTGTGAGTTTATTGTTGACAAAAATGTCATTACCTGATCCAAACTTCTTATAAAAGACAAGGCATGGAATACCAGAGCAGAGGGAAGGTCCCACATCCCACCTCCATGCAGTCTTTTCCTCCTACTAGGACAACCTCATCTGGCACAACAGGTGTTGAGATAAAATTGCAACATACTAAGGAAGCATTCTCTCTGTACTCACTTAAAATATATGTTGATTGGAACAGTCTGGTTGCTGGAGTCTCTAGGTGGAATAAGCAGCTATGAATATGCTCAGTTACGAAGAGGTTGGCATACAGCTAGAGGCACCTAAGAGGAAACATCTGGTGACCTGCCGCACATCCCCTCCATTGCTGTATGGTCAAAATTGACTCATAGGTACAACTATTCTAGAAAGCAGTTTAACGCTTCTTCAAAAAGCTGAACATAGAAATTCCGTAAGACCCAGCTATTCCACTGCTTGGAATATACCCTGGGAAAATGAGAACTGAGGCACAAATGGAGACTTGTACATCAATGTTCATAGCAACATTATTCACCATCACAAGAACACAGAAACAGCCCAAATGTCCAACCACAATCAAATTGATTGAGAAATTATGGTACATTCATACAATGGAATACTACGTGGCGCACAGGAGCAATGATTTTGTAAATTATTACCTAGCTTGGGAGGGACTGGAAAGCATTATGCTGAGTGAACTAACTCAGTCCCACAAGGACAAATATTGCATAAAACCATTATTGTAGAATGAGTATGAGGATCCAGGAGGAGGGGAGGTGGAAGCAGAGGGATGAAGATGGG
>NW_006400032.1:2633440-2638212 GCF_000299155.1 Elephantulus edwardii
GAGGTTGTACAATTTGATGGGGAGATGAGGAAAATTGGAAGAATCTGATCTGAAAATAATGTATTCAAATTTTGTAAATAAACTAGTATAAGAAAAAATGTAAAAAAAAAAAAACAAGCTGACTCATAACTGACACTCCGTTGAGTTTCCCAGTCTGTAAATCGTATGTGAGGAGATTATCCATCTTTCTCCCAAGGAGCCTGTGATGAATTTTAAATCTCAGAGATAAGACCTTGTTTAGCAAAGTGAGTCCCTGCAGATTGGCCACCAGAGTTCCAAAATGCCAACCATTGAAAATCCCATGGAGCACAATTCTACTCTTGTTACCATGAAATGTAGTAGTCAATTAATTCAGTGAGAACTGGTTGGTTAAACCTAGCTGCTATAACAAGTAAGCCCCAAATCTACAATGGCTTCTGTAGACTAGAGGTCTGAGAATTACATTCGGAATATTTCTAAGGAGCTGCTCCTGGCCAATGTACAACTTTCTTCCATATGACAATTTCCATCTTTTGACCACACCACCTTGTCCAGAGCAGCAGTTTTCTGTCTTGCTTGTCCACGAGAGTCACTTAGGGTGCAGTTAAGAATCCTGCTGCCCATCTTGCACCCCAAATCAATTTAATGAGTATTTTCCACAATACAGAGCAGGGTCTGTGCAGCAGGGTTTTTTTAAAAAGCTCTCCAGATAGTTCAAGTGAGCTTCAAAGGTTGAAATTATAGCCCCAGAGGCCCAGAATCCTTGCCTTTGAGCTGCTAACAGAGGAAGAAACACAGTCACTCTCCAAAGCCTTAGTTCAAAAATGATGTTTGTTATTTTTGTCATATTGCATTGATTACAGCATGTTACACAGTCACAGTCATATGCAAGGGGTAAAAGGGCTGGCCTGTGTTTCCTCCTCTCACTAACATTTCAACAAGAAGGAAGAGAAAGTACAAATTTTTGGTGAACCGCTACCACTTGGGCAGGGCAGTGAGTACAGAGTGTGGACATTATAGATCTAATATCACACAGAAGTAAAATTCTGCTGAAAATTATCTAAAAATGACTGGAACAGTACATTGACAAAAAACAACCAGAAGTGCAAGTTGGATTTGGAAAAGGTTGTGGCACTAGGGACATCATATTCAATATGACCTTGAACCTTGGCTTAAAGTAGAGAGTACCAGAGGAATGTCTATCTCTATTTCATTGACTATTCAAAGGCATTTGACTGTATGACTGTGGTTAGCATCGAGAAGAATAGGATTGTGCTCATGTGAAACCTATACTTGCACTAGGAAGCAGTTGTCAGAACAAAGCAAGAAAACACTGCATGGTTCAAAATCAATAGAGGAGTGTATCAGGATGCATCCTTTCTCCCTACTTTTTTAATCTGTATGTGGAACAGATTCTTCAAGAGGCTGGACTTTATGAAGAGGAATGTGGCATCGGAATTGGAGAAAGAATCATCAACAATCTGCGCTATGCAGATGACACAACCTTGCTTGCTGAAACTGAGAAGAACCTGAATCATTTGCTGCAGAAGGTCAAGGATTGTAGTCTACAATGTGGGCTGCCACTCAACATCAAGAAAAAGATTCTCACCACTAGACCAGTTGACCGCACCATGATGGATGGAGAAGAGGTTGAAATTGTTAGCAAGTTCTGCTAACTTGGCTCCACAATCAACACTCTTGGCACCAGAAGTCAGAAGATCAAAAAACAAATTGCATTAGGAAAATCTGCTGTCATGGACCTCTCCAGAGTGCTAGAGAGCGACAATGTCAGTCTAGAGACAAAGGTGTGCCTGATCCAGGCCATGGTCACTATTACTTACTATGCATCAGAGTGCTGGACAATTAATAAGGATGAGTTGTGATGCCAAATTTGGGCTTATTGCTAGGAGGGAGTAGTCCTAGGAGAAGGACATCATGATTGGAAGGGTGAAGGAATAGCAGAAGAGAGAAGACCCAGGATGAGATATATTGACACAGTAACTGGGACAGTGGAGGTAGATGTGTTGGAGACAGTGAGATTTGCACAGGATTGGGCAGGGTTCAGAGCTATGGTCGATAGGCTTGCTATGAGTAGCAGTTGACTCAAAAAGCATATAACAATAATACAAGTAAAAGTGGAGCTCCAGTGATACAGTTCTTCTTGTGTTGTGCACTGTGTGTCTCCAGTCATTTGAACCCACCAGCAGCTTAGTGAGCGTGAAATATGGGCAGTCTTTACCTGTTACGGTTTACATCACAAATAGCTGAACGAGGGTCACTATGATTCAGGATGGACCTAATGACAATGAGTTTGAATTTGACTCTTTTTTAAGCACTGGTAAGTACTCAGCTATTATGCAAAAAGTTGGTGCTGTGGCAATCTGCTTCTTAAAAGTCACAACTTTGAGAACCACATAAAACATAGTTCTACTCAGAAGCATGTGGGGCACCATGTGTCAAAATTTACCCAATGGCAACTAGTTGAGAATAATTAGAAGAAAAAGAGATGAGGTTTGGAAACAAAGAGACAGGCAGCAGTTACAGTCTAAAAGCTGGACATCCTTTGACTGCCTTTCTCATTGGATGCTGTCACTCAACCTGAAGAGCCTCATCTGTCTGTCAAGTCTCATACTCATCACTTCTCTCTCTAGACCAGAGTTCTTGTTCTGGGTTTTGGTTGTGTCTTGTCACTGTCCACAAGCATGATCTCAGTAGTCACACCTTTGTTTCTGACATTGGTTCCAAATTGAAATACAAACACTGAATGTCATTGTCCTCTCCCCAGCTCAAATTGAAACACGCTGGAAAATGAAGATCTACATATAACCATTCATTTTCTCTCCCCTCCAAGTAAATAACACTACTCTTTAGATACAGTAGATAACCTCACTTGAAGCAGAACAGGTTGCAGGGCTTGTCCTCTGAGACACTTCTGGTGGGTTCAAACTGTCAACTTTTTTGCTTGTAGTTGCACACTTAGCCATTTGAGCCACCCAGGGAGTCCTAGATAGTGCAGCTATAAAGAGCTTAAATGGCAAAGTTGAGAACTTTGACAGTCAGGGAGAATGCTTAATAAAGCTTCGTTGGCCAGGATTTGCAATGGCCTCTATGCTTAAAGCCAAAGAAGAAAAAAATATTTTCTGCTTGGCTCTACTCTGAAAATTAATCTTCTACCAGAACACTAAAGAGGAAATCTCTCTCCAGTTGTTGTGTACAATCAAGTCATAATCAATCCATAGCTGACCCTCCAGCAGGTTTCCAGAGGCCATAAATTGCATAGGAGAAAATTGTTCATCTGTCTCCCATGGAGTAGCTGGCAGATTCAAACCACATGCCTTTGGAATTACAGCACAGCTTCTTACCACTAGGCCACCAGACCTCCCTAATGTATAGTTTAGCCGAAAACACAGTGTAGAGCCCGAAGGAAGTGTCCAGAGCAGATTGGCTCAGAAAGAAGGAAGTAAACGCCATCTCCTTGGGAGAAGAGCAACTCCTGACAACTAAGATCAGCAGGCTAGCCTCTTTACTGACGATGTTGAGGAACAGCAATCTCTTTTGAATACCATTAATGGGAACTCTGGTGGCCTGATTAGAAGAGAGTTGTGCTGCCAATCCAAAGATAGGCTGATCAAATCCCCTGACTATTCCACAGAAAAAAATGAATCCTATGCAATTATTTACAGCCTCTGAAAACCTGATGCTATTTTATCCTCTCCTGGTTGTAGGTTTTCCAGAATGCTTGGAAGACTATTCATGTTGTGGATTACTGCTTATGGGGTTCTTCCAAGCTTTTCTCTAATGAAGTTTATAGTCCTTGGTTTTAGTCCTATGTCCTTGATCCACTTTCTGTTGTTTTTTGTTCATGGTGTGAGGAGTGGGTCTTGAGTTTTCTGCAGATGGTTTTCCAATTTCTCCAATACCATTTATGAAAAAGACTGTCATTTCCCCACTTAACTGATTTCAACTCCTTGTCAAAAATCATTGACCATAGGTAGATGGGCTGATTTCTGGATTCTCAATTCTATTCCGTTGATCTATGTGTCTCTCATTGTACAAGTACCACGCTGTCTTGACCACCATGGCAGTGTAGAAGGATTTGAAATCAGAAAGTGAAATACCTCCTACCTTGTTTCTCTTTCTCAGGAAAGCTTTGCTTATTCAGTGTCTCTTTCCATTCCAAATGGAATTGGAGATTGCCTTTTCCATCTCATTGAAGAATGGTATTGGTATTTGTATTGGGATTGCGTTGAATGTGTAGATTGTCTTTAGTAGGATTATCATTTTCACAGTATTGAGCCTTTTGATCCATGAGCAAATATGTTCTTTATTCTTCCACTTCTCCAGGTCTCTTTTTGTTTCTTATAGTAATGTTTTGTAATTTTCTTGGAATACATCCTTTGTGTTTCTAGTTAGATTTACTCCCAATTATTTAATCTTGTGGTTAGCTATTGTGATAGGTATTTTTTTTTTTTGCTCCATTTAGAATCAAACCCCTATGCATGTACATAAACTTCTCCAACAGGGTAAAAAGAGAAACCACAGACTAAGAAAAATTATTTGGTGATGACATGTCTGATAAGGGACTTATATCTAGAATTTATAGAATACGCAAGCGTCCCAACAAGGTAAACAACCAAACTGAAAAATGGGCACAGGATATGAATACACACTTCACCAAAGAAGACATTCAGATGGCAAACAAACACATGAAGAAATGTTCAAAATCCCTAGCTCAGAAGAAACTCTGAAGATTGCACTGGAGCGTAGAGAAGCCAAAGCACAAGGAAGAATTC
>NW_006400032.1:2639852-2655720 GCF_000299155.1 Elephantulus edwardii
GGTGACTGGGGTAATCGGGATGGGTGTGTCAGAGGCGGTGCGGTTGGCGCAGGATAGAGCAGGGTTTAGAGCTGTTGTGCATAGGGTCGCTATGAGTCAGAAACGACTCGATGGCACATAACAACAACAAAGAGAGATGCAAATCAAAACATCTATGAGATATCATCTCACTCCAGTAAAAATAGCAAAATTCAACAGAGCAGCAAACAACAAATGCTGACAAGGTTGTGGAGAAACTGGAACAATTCTTCACTGTTGGTGTTAGTGTAAAATGGTGCAACCACTGTGGAAGGAAATATGGCGCTTTCTCAAAAAGTTGCAAATAGAAATAGTATTTGACCCAGCAGTTCCACTACTGGGAATATACCCTAGAGAAACCTAACTGCCACCCAAGCGGATATATGCACACCCATGTTTACTGTGGCTTTGTTCACAATAGCAAAGAGTTGGAAATAACCCAAATGCCCATCAACAAAAAAATAGATAGAGAAGCTCTGGTATATTCATACAATGGAATACTACGTACGCTGCAGTGAAAAACAAAGAACTCATAAAATATTATACAAAATGGGTGACTATGGGAGGCATTGTTGTTGTTAAGTGCCGTTGAGTCACAGGTGACTCATAACGACCCTGTGAAGGAGGTTCCTAGATGCTTGGGTGCCTTTCATCCTCTCTCCAGGTTCATAGGGTTTCAGGAGGCAAGCTATTATGGAAGTGGATGCCACTCCTCCTTCCAAGTTTGTTTTAATCAGGGAACTCCACCCCACTCTGTGTCCGCACTGGGTAGCCAACCATTAACACATTTGACACATCAGTGTCACAGTGTTAAGCCATGGAGGGCATTATGCTGTGTGAAATATCTCAGTCACAGAAGGACAAATACTACATAGTACCACTGTTGTAAAATGGGACTGACATCAGGGTTTGGGGGAACCTATGAAAAGAAGGGTAAGTAACGTAATGTATACTGCGTTGAAACAGATGAAGGAGAGAACTGTTTAAAAAGAATATAGGATTAGGTGTTATCTTCATGACAAGATTACAGAAAAAGAAATGCATAGTAAAGTGGACTGTGGACTTGTGGGAAGGCGGGATGATTGTAAAACAATGAAAGAGTTTTATTTTTCTTTTCAAAGAGAAAAACGTACTGAGGACAGAGGTGGGCAGGGAGAAAAATGTACAACAATGAATGAATCAATGGGGGAAAATTAAATGGGAAAAAATATACTGTGAAAAATATTTATGTTGCATTTTAAAAATCATTAATAAAAAAGGCAAAAATAAGAGGGTAGTGTGTGTATGTGTGTCTTATTTCATTCAATATAATGTCCTCCAGGCTCATCCATGCCTGAATATGTTTTGGAAGCCCATTTCCTTCATTGTTGAATAGTATTCCATTATGTGTACTACCTTTTTAAGAAGAAATGGAGGAATACAAAAAGGAAATGGGGGATAGAAAGAAGTTGGTGCGGAAAGGTTCTGGGAATACTGCATGTAGTAAAGTAAGTATGCTTAATGGATTGTGTGTTTATATGTTTAATGAATTGTTTCAGTTACACACACACACATACACATATTAGCAACAATGTAAAATTAATTTCATTCCATGGGTCACAGTGAGTAATGTTTGACAGCCACTGGCTTAGTCTCTTCTCAGTTATGCTATGTAAATATCTAGGAGGATATTTTTCTCAGCCTGATGATATACCTCATTGTAGCATCAATCTAGCACTGATCACTGTATAATAGAATTCTAGGAAAGGCACCAATGTAATAGAAATGTATTCGCTTGTTTATCCACTAATTTATAAAGAAATGGAACTAGATTTGTAGAAGACAGGAAAACCTGGATTCCCATCCCTGCTGGGTTCATATCATTCCACAGATATGTGTTAAGTACACACTATGTGCCAGTACAGACAAGTTGTCTTGGAAGAGCAGCCAGAATTCTCCTTGGAAGCAAGGATGGTGAGACATCATCTCACATCTTCTCCCTAAAAAAGAGCATCATCGTTCTTGGTAGAGTGGAGAGTTGGTAAAAAAGAGTAAGACACTCAGTGAGATTGCATAGTGACTGCAACAATGGGCTCAAGCACAGCTGTGGTTACGAAGATGGTACAGGACCAAGCACTGTTTCCACTGTACATACAATCACTGTGAGTTGAGATTGACTCAACAGCAGTGAACAATATCAACGTGACAAGTGCCATGATAGGTGCTGGCAATAAAGCATTGAGCCAATCAGTCAAAGTCACTGTTCTAATCTTTAGAGAGATAAACAACAAGCAAGTAGTAGTTGTTGTTGTGTTGTCATTGTTATATGCCATCAAATTGCTTGCCACTCATAGTGATGCTATGCACAATAGCTCTAAACTCTGTCCTATCCTGAGCCAATTCCACTGTCTTCAACACACTTGCCTCTATAACTCCTGTTACAGTATCAATTCATCTCATTCAGAGTCTTAGTGAGCTCTGGTGGCCTAGTGGCAAGAAGCTGCACTGCAATCCCAGAGGTGCATGGTTCAAATCCACCAGATGTTCTGCTGAAGGAGAGGCAATCTCCTCCTGTACCAGTCAGATCCGATTTGATGGTACACACATGAAAAATAATAAAAATATTTTTTAAAAAATCTCATTCAGGGTCTTCCTCTCCTGCATTGTCCCTCCACCTTTCCAGGCATTATGTCCTTCTCTGAGGACTAGAACACAACCCAAATAAATGCAAAATATGAGGAGTATCCACTGCAGTTGCTAGATTCTGCAGAGTCGACCATGACTCACAGCAGCCTTATGAACAATAGATGAGTCTGGCCCTATTAGGTACCATCCTCAAGATCTCCGATGTGCTCAGGGCCATTGTGACTATCACTGCCTCACTCCATCTTGAGATTCTCCCTCCACCTTTCCCAGAATGCTGTATTTTTCCAAGAGCTGGTCCCTCCTGACAACATGCTCAAAGTAGATAAGATAAAGTTTCACTAGGCGCCTCATTTTCCCACACTTGTGAGTGTTGTGTAGTGCATTCCTCCAAGCCATGAAAGGGTGCTTTGTGTCTCCACTTACGTAAGAACTAACTTTATTTATTCAACAATTATTTGGTGAGGAAATATGTCTCCACCCCCTAGCCAGGAGTGTGGTGTGAACAAGTTCAACAACCCCTCTAGATCAGGGACCAGGACAGCAAGAATTGGAGTCTAGTTATCCTGTAGCATGACTTCAAGACTTCATCCTTGATCAATGGATTCTAGGCCTCAAGGCTATCTCCACTGAATGGGAAAACTCTGAAAATGAAGGCCATTTTCATTTAAATGTTCTTCATTTTCTTTTTCCCTTCAGCATTTGCTGGAATAGAGAAGTCATAAAGTGCATACAATGCCATTATTAACATCATTATCAACAATGCACTTATACAAATCTTCATGCGAATTAGATTTTAATGTTGCCTTACACAGAGGGTTGGGGCTGGCTAATTCCTGGTGACAAAACAGGTTAAACCCATGGGTGATTTATTTTTGCTCCTATAGAACGTTGACACTTTATTCATTAAATTATTTCCTTTAACCCATTTCTAAATCATTGCTTTCCACACTGATCCAGTCTAGTTTTCATTTCTGAGTTTCAGCTAGAATGGCTTTCATAATGAATTCTTTTTTTACCTGACAAGGGAAGTTAAAACCTCCCTCTATCGAACATTTAAAAGGGAAATTCAGGCCCTTTTTTTGTCAGGCTGTTTATCATATCTTGCAAATACTCAAATCCATTTCCTTTGGAAAAGGTTTGTCTTTCTATGACAGGCATATAAAAAGGTTTTATTACAGTACTCTATTCATTGGAGCTGCTCTGCCTGAAGATAAAAAGGAATTCATTTTTTGGATTTTCCTTGAATGTCAGCTCTACAGTTTCCCTCTGTTATCAGCATTCTTAAACCAAGAACAATGTGGGGTAGGGGAAGGAGAATTCAAGCTGATGCACAATATCCACCACTACTATTGACTAACATGAAATTTAAAATACCAAAATGAAATCTGAATGTATATTAAAGCGGGAAGTAAAGATGGAAAAACATCTCTATATGTACTGAATAGTGAATAGGGTTTACTTAAACTATGTACTGTACTGCATGACTCCTCCAACCTCCTGGAAGCCAGCCATGTCTAAGTTATTTCTCCAAAACCACCTGCTCTGCCAGTGTTGTATAAAGCCATGCTTCTCAAGCTCTAATATGTTTGCGAGGAGGGGGTTCCGGTTGGCTGTTTTGTTTCTTTCTTATTTCCCCCCCTTGTTGTGTACCGTCAAATCAGATAAGACTGGCACAGAAGATTTCCCCTCCTTCTCCAGCACAACATTTGATGGATTTGAACCGTGTACATTTGGGATTGCAGCACAGCTTCTTGCCACTAGGCCACCAGAGCTTCCTACTAACATGTTTGTGAACCAGTGCAGGGAGCTGGTCCAAATGCTGGTTAGTAGAGTGGGGCTGACACTTGAGAATTTTCAATCCTCTATGGATGGCCAAGGAACATACAAATCAGTCTTGGAGAGCTAACACCAGAATTCTACTTAGAAGGAAAGATAGTGAACTTGGGTCATGCTTACCTGTGAACCTGTTATCAGGTAAAGAGTAAAATGGCAACAGTAATGAAGGAAACTCTCAATGAGATATTAACACAATAACCACTATAAGCATGGCTGGAGAGCAGGCAATGTTTCACTCTAGGTCACTGTGAGAAGGCAGTGTATAATAGAAGAAACTCCCTCACGTAGATACTGCAGAACAGAGACAATTCGCTAAATAGCCAAAGTATAGAACTAGAAAGACTAAAGCAGTGTGTTACAGGGTTGGATGGAAATGTTCACTAAGCTGCATTCTAATCCTTGACCCTGCTCTTTCTGTATAAAAACCTCAAATTTACCTGAGATTGCCTCCTAATTTACACCTGCTGCCACAATTCACCATTGACTCTGTATGACTGATGGAGACTCTTAGTGAGGTCATGTCTGAGATTGACCTCACCAGCTCCATGAACTCATGATTGAGGCTTATGGAGAAAGCAAACGATGGAAGCCAAAGGAGGATCAGCAAAAGGTTCAGAGACCCATGTAGGACCATTGTGGTGCCTGGCTGATACCTGTGGCACAGAGTGGGGAACAGGGACAGGCTGAAGGGCCAGCCACCATGGGCCATGATAATTTTGCAATTTGAGAAGCAATGAGAGACTGTTCTCTTAGTACTAACATTTTTGAGGTGTTTCCCTCAAACCACAACAGATGTAAGAAGGCCTAAAATGGAAATCCAAATGGAGGGGCCCTGAGCTCCGAGGGAGCCCAGAGATTTGCACCATTAACTTGTTAGAAATTAAAATAGGGCTGGAGACAATTCATTACACAGTTACAACAGGGGAATTTTTCTTCCTTTCATCTTATAAACTCAAGAGGCTTGAGGAAATTTGAGTTCCACCTGTTTATAGTCACTGGAGGCCCAGCGCAAGAACGTATGATAGATCACAGCAAATCTATCAAGAAACAACTCAAATAGAAATAGCAAGTCTTCAAGTACAAATAAGTAAGTCATAGTCACACCTTTCAGTCTCAAAGAGTTTTCACTGTTTAAGCTGTTGAGATGATTGGTCCCTAAGTCATACAAATTTAGTATTGTGCAGGCATAAAGGGAATTGGAGGAAAAGAGAACCTGGAATTTAATTTCTGCAGCACTAAATTTTTTTTAAGTACTGTAAGTTTAAGTGAGGACCAATAAGGAATAAATTATAGTCTTTACTTATAGTATAAAAGTTGGACATTGAATAAAGAAGAACAAAGAAGAAACAATGCCTTTGAATTGTGGTGTTGGCAGAGAAAACGGAATATCCCATGGACTGCCAAAAGGATAAACACATCTGTCCTAAGGGAAGTATAACCAGGGTGCTCTTCAGAGGCAACTATGGTAACTTCATCTTATATATTCTAGGCCTGTTGCCAGGAAGTGCCAGTTCTTGGGAAAAGACAACATGCTGGGGAAAGTAAAAGAGAAAAAGACCTTCAGTGAAATAGATTGACAAGGTGACTGCAACAATGGGCTTCAACAGAGCAAAGATTGTGAGGATGGTGTAAGATAGAGAGAAGTTTTGATCTGTTGTTTATGGTATCACTATGAATCAGTCAATACAGTGACACCTAACAACTCGCTTAATAAGTCAGGCACCTACTTAATGAACATCTTATCCCTAAAACTGGCCACATAGGTTCAAGGTATAGAATGTTGGTAATTCTCAAACTCTACCTTTACTGACTTTTCTGAAAAAGATGAGTTATGTTGGTAACAGGAGCGTAATCTGGCATCCCCTTCTTCTATTACAAATGACTGAGCAAATGAATACATGAACAAAGCAGCCAACCAATGGTATCATCTACCCACCTATCCTTTTTTCAAAAGTAACAACCAAAACATCCTCTACTGCATAGTCATGGAGAGCTGGGAGTGGACAGTGAAATGCTCAAAGAAGCATCAGAAGGAGTATAGTTAAGTTTATATTAGCTGTAATGAGAGGTAGGTCATCAACCATAGTGCTACTCCTGGTTAACATCTATCTTAAAAAAAGACCTTCCCTCATTACTGTTAAGCCAGAACCAGTTCATAGCTGACCCTCCAGCTGGTTTCTGGAGACTGGAAATTTCACAGGAGGAGACTGCCCTTCTTTCTCCCTTGGAGTAGTTGATGGATTCTAACTGGCAGAGAAGCACTGTCTTTGGGTTCACAACACAACTCCCTACAGACCCCCCCCCTCTGGAGCTCCCTGTGCCTATGGGCAGGAGAAAACACACTATTTTGCTCAGTTGCTGTTGTTGTTGTTCAGTACCATAGAGTTGTAGACAACACATAGTGATCCTATGAACCTAAGTCTTGAGCACAAAACTTCCATCTTTTCTCCAAGTTCATAGAGTTTTTGGAAGCAACCATCTTTCGGAAGTGGATGCCACTCCTACTTCCAAGCCCATCTTATTTGGAGCTCCACAAAAACCAAATGTCTTTTTAAATAAGAGACCAAATCCAATCAGCTCAGACCCAGTTGTGAGCAATAGCCACACCCAAGCCTCAACCTCAAACCTGAAAACACACCTTTGCAGAATCCAGCCGTTGCACTCAACTTCCCAGCCTAGTAAGTAGCAATTTTGCTCAGTGTGATTTCTAATAATCAATTATGTAAAATGTGGGATTTCTTCTAGGAAAACTAATATGTGTTCTTGGTTACTTTAGTGGCTAGTTGTAGTAGTGCAGGGCCAGTTGAAGGTTCAAGTGTCAATTTCCTCATATTAACTATATAATCTAGGACAAAGTGCTATACCTTGGCTTCCTCTTTGGTAAAATGAGGATAATAGCAATTGCAATTTCATTATATCAGTATGAAAACATGTGACTAGTACATGGAAAGGCCTTAGCCTATGTCTGATATACAGTAGGTGCTCAATAAACACTTGTTGCAGCTACTTCTGTAGTTTTTGCCCTGCCTGCTACTATTAGGAGACAGAACAGCATAACTGATAGAAGAAGCATGGGTGAAGGAGTCACCACCTAGGTTTGCATACAATCTCCACTGCTGACCATCATCAGATTAAATTATCTTTGCTTCCTTTCCTCATGTGTACAGTGGAGGTGACTATAGCATTCACTAACTCCCAAGGTTATTAAAAGACAATAGGATAAACCATGGAGAGTACTTAACTCACAGAACTCAACACACAATGAGTACTTGACAAATGTATATGTACTGTGAATCCTACCATTATCACTTCACAATGACTAAGGATAACAAAAGAATTGACGCCTTTGAGTTGTGGTGCTGGAGAAGAGTCTTGAACACACCATGGACTGCCAAGAAAACAAATAGATTTCTCTTGGAGAAGGTGAAACCAAGTTTCTCCTTGGAAGCTAGGCTATTGAAGCTCTGTCTCACATACTTTGGACATGTGACCAGGAGGGGACCGATCTTTAGAGAAAGCCATCATGCTCAGAAGGGTGGAGGGACAGTGCAGGAGAGGAAGACCCCAGATGAAATGGATTGGCACAGTAACTAGGGCAATGGGGGTAAGTGTGTCAGAGTCAGTGAGACTGGCTCAGGACAGGGCAGGATTCTGAACTCTTGTACATAAGGTCTCTATGAGTCACAGATGACTTGAGAGAACATAACAACAATTATCACTTCTGGCTTTAATAGCTTTAAAATAGAAGGAGAGTAGATTCCATTCAAGCTCTGGGCCATATGTTACAAAGCAACACTTTGGCAAAGCCCCTCCTGGAATTAATTCTCATGTTGACACTATTTTACAATTCATACTGTAGGCAGCAGACCATATCCTTGGGTTCTTCATTCACAGATTCAACCAACCTCCAGTTGAAAATATTCAGGGATACAAATGCAATTAAGTGGTCAATGCAACCCCTCAAAGGCTAATAGGGAGTATAAAGTGCTATTTATACAGAATTTACATTGCATTCTGTATTCTAAGCAATTTAGAGATGATTTAAGGAATACAATAAATTGCATATAGGTAGTATGCAATTACTATATATGCCATTTCATGATAAGAAATTGGAACAGCCACAGATTTCGGTAGCTAAAGGAAGACATGGGACCAATCTCCCATGACACTGATACTGTATTTCGAAAGATTAAATTTACTCAATTCAAATCCACCAGATGCTCTGCTAGAGAAGGAGGGGCAATCTCCTCTCATGCTAGTCAAATCCAACCCAATGGTACACAACGAGCGAGCGAGAGAGAGAGAGAATATGGCTATATCTAATTTATTCATGTAAATATCAGTGGAGGAAAAAAATCAGTCACTTTCTCAAACTATACTTTAGCTCTTCCTCTTCCCAGAGAGAGAGCTGTGGTCAAGATAAAGTGGCAATGCAATTTTCTGAAGCCTCGATGGAATCTGTATTTAAACCTTATAAATACTGAAAGCCATTCTTGAGGATTTAGGTTCCACACATCCCCCCTTCCCTTCTAGCTCCTTGGAGCTTGTATGGGAATAAAGATGCATATTTGAATAAATGAAAGAATTGTAATAAAAAGATCCTGCCTCTTTTGCTTTGGGGTATAAACAAAAAATTATTTTCCACACTGCACTGACAGAGTGTAAACAAGTCTTTGGGATTCCCTTAAGTTTGGTACGGCTTGTCTGTGAAGGCTTTGCAAGGGCTAGGGGGGAGTTGGGAAAAAGAAACTGTTTTTAAGTGTAAAGTCAGTTGACTGTGTGGATCACAGCAAGCTGTGGCTGACTCTGAGAAGAATGGGAATCCCAGAACACTTGATTGTGCTTATGTAAAACGTATACTCAGACCAGGAGGGAGTCATCAGAACAGAGCAAAGAACACTGCATGGTTCAAAATTGGGAAGGGTGTGCATTGAGGATGTGTCCTATCACCCTATTTTTTCAATCTATACACAGAACAGATTATCTGGGTGGTTTGACTCTGTAAGGAGAAATGTGG
Organism: Elephantulus edwardii; assembly: GCF_000299155.1. Classification (NCBI taxonomy): domain Eukaryota; kingdom Metazoa; phylum Chordata; class Mammalia; order Macroscelidea; family Macroscelididae; genus Elephantulus; species Elephantulus edwardii. The sequence continues at coordinate 2,649,349 of NW_006400032.1, forward strand.
CATCAGAATTGGAGGAAGATTTCTCAACAATCTGCATTATGCAGAATTCACAACCCCGCTTGCTGAAACTGAGGACCTGTAGCACTTGCTACAGAAGGCCAAGGACTAAAGCCTTCAACATGGATTGAAGCTCAACATCAAGAAAACAAAGATTCTCACCTCTGAGCCAATTGGCAGCATCATGACGGATGATGAAGAGATTGAGATTGTTAACAGCTTCAGTTTGGTTGGCTCTACAATCAACACTCTTGGTACCAGCAACCAGGAAACTAAAAGACGAACTGCACTAGGAAAATCTGCTGTCAGAGACCTCTCCAAAGACTGAAGAGCAACAATGTCAGTCTGGAGACTAAGATGTGCCTGATACAGGCCATGGTCTTTGCAATTACTTGCTATGCATCAAAAAGCTGGATAATGACTAGGGAGGATAGGAGAGTTGATGTCTTTGAGATGTGGTGCTGAATATACCATGGAAAAACAAGCTAGTCCTGGAGAGGGTGAAGCTAGGCTGCTCCTTGGAGGCAAGGATTCTGAAACTTCATCTGACATATTTTGGACATATTACAAGGCGGGATCAGTCCTTGGAGAAGAATGTCATGCTTGGGAGGGTGGAGGAACAGCACAGAATAGGAAGATCCTCAATGAGGCAGATTGATTTAGTGACTAGGATAATGGGAATGGGTGTGTTGGAGACAATAAGATTGGCATGGATTAGAGCAGAGTTTAGGGTTGTTGTACATACGGTTGCTATGAGTCCCAGGAGACTCAGTGGCACATAACAACAACTACATGGCATATGCCTGGTAATCTTTAAATGCTCGGGATCCATGATCAAGGATATCTTCCCAATGACTCTCCATCAAAATTTCTTAATCCCATTTTAAAAGTTTATGAGTGGCCCTCCAATGTACAGCAATTAGTCTCCAATCTGGGAAAACCAAAGGAAGAAAAAGGGTTAAGGATGAGTGTAGAAGATGGAATGACTACCCAATTGGTGAAGATTATCCAAAAACGACTGGAAAAGTGCAGGAGAGGAAGACCCTCGATGAGATGGACTGATTCAATGACTGGGATAATGAGGGTAGGTGTGTCAGAGATGGTGAGATTGGCACAGGATAGGGCAGAGTTTAGAGCTGTTGTACATAGGGTCACTCTGAGTCGCAGGTGACTCAACGGCACATGACAACAACAACAACTACATCTTTGGAGTTTTATCCTTTCTTCTTTGATTCCTCTTTCACTGTTTCTATGGAACTTTTGGATTATGATAGCACTTGGTATAAATTAGCACATAAAAGAATTACTAGGAGTAAAGAGCTCATGGAGACTGAACTAATAGACAAGATGGAACTGTTCCATGAGATAAGTAAGTCACAAAAGGACAAATATTGTATAAGACCACTATAATAAATAATAAAGAAGGCCACTATAATAAATAATAAAGAAGGTTGAGACAAAAGTAAGATCATTCTTGGATGTTTACCAGAGATGGGAAGGTGAAAAGAGGTGAGTAAAAACTAATAAATAAATGTTCGTGTTGCTGTTATTGTTGTTTTTATGTGCTGTCCAGTTGGAACCAACTCATAGCTGACCTTCTAATGGGTTTCAGAGACAATATGTGGAGCAGCTGGTGGATTCAAATTGTGTACCTTTGGGATAGCAGTACAGCATCTTACCACTAGGCCACCAGAGCTCTCTAATATATGTTGTTGTTGTTGTTGTTGTTGTTGTTGTTGTTGTCGTTGTTGTTGTTGTTGTTGTTTTTGTTGTTGATTTTCGTTGAGTTGAGCACAACTCATAGCGACCCTATGAACAAAAGGCCTGAAGCCTTTCTATAACTATTGTCATTTATCCTTACTGTCATTTACCCTAGTATATAGATACTTATTAAGATAAACTATAAAAAAGGCAATATACAATGAGGTGATGAATGTTATAAAACAAAATGTGTAAGAATGATTAAATCAAAAACCAATATGTTTTGTAAACTTTCCCTCAAACCACAATAAAAGAGATCATATTAAAAATTTTATAGCAATAACTTTTGTAATATTTTTAGCGTTAAAATATGACAAGGTGAGAGAGAGAAATAAAAGATCTAGGATACAACAGATCTAAGCTCAACGTTATTTTATTGGAAAACAGCAGAAAATGTTCCTGGGTAAACAATTTTCATTCACTCATTGCTGTAAGCAAGTTTTCAGAAGCTGTAAATCACATGGGAAGGGATTATCCAGCTCTCTCCTGAGGAACTGCTGATTAATTCAAACTTCCTGCCTTAGTTTGGGTTGGCAGCACCATTCCTTACCTACAGAGGCTACCAGAGCTTCCTGTGTAAACAAAAGATAGCATAAAGGCCCTAGATTACAAGTAAAGTTCTAAGAAGGAAAGGAAAATAAATTTGGAATAAATTTCATTCATTTTATCATCTTGCTTAGTTCTAGTACAGATGTGACTCAGAAGTGGAATACTGATTGGATCAACCAACCCTAGATGCAGTATGTTATATGGTCATGTGTTAGTCTCCATAGTGTTGACCCTCATGAACCTCCCCTTCTTCTCTTCTTTCATTCAGTGAACTCTTGCCTTAAACAAATTGAAAGACGCACTTCACTTTAAAAATAGCACCAAAATGGGAACAAGGCACTGCAACAAGATGTCAAAGAATATATTTTGACAGGGAGGTAGAGTTCTTCGAACAGACCTCTCAAATTACTCCATCTTTATAAAAGGCTGATTCTGTTATTTATAAGTCTGGATCTGTTTATTAGATTTAGTGTATGGGTATCTAGATCTTACCACCTTTAATATGGTTAGCATAAAAAGGTTAGCACAGGGCAGTGGTGGAGAAAACAGCATAAGGAGCTGGAGGAGTGGCAAGCTGCATAGAAATGGGACACCAGAGAGACTGACGCATTGTGCAGAGACCAAAGCAGTATGATGCAGACAGTAGAAATTTGAGTCAGAATTTTATTAAAATAATTAGTTTGGAGCCACAGGAGCAGTAAGCCATGGGCCCTGGTGGAAGCTGCCAGCCAAGCCACTGTGGGACCTACCAGCCAGGAGCAAGCAGGTCAGAGGGAATTTGAGTTATCTTAAGTCCCACTGAACCCAGGGCCCCCTGAAGCAGGGGCTGCTGGGCGAGGTGGTGAGGACTTCTGAGCAAGAGCCACTGGGTGGGAGACAGACAGCTGGAATTTGAGTAGCACTCCATGCTTGAGGACACCTGGACAGCTGAAATCTGAGTGAGGTCCCCGGACCCATACCCACCCTGTCCCCCATTCAGCTGAACACCTGTGCCTACACATCCAGTCAATCAACTTGGCTTTAATCCACAGCACCTTGATCTGACTTAGCTATAAGAAGCTGCTCTCACAGGCCCTGGACTGAAGCTTCCCTTGAGTCAGAAGTTCAGAGAGAAACACAAACAGAGTAGCTGCCCAACAGATACCTAGAGCTATGTCTTCAGATCTTCGCCTCAGTAATTAAAAACTCTACTACAGCGATGTCACAAAAGAAGAAGGCTATCTCACACCCTACACAAGTGAAAAGCAAGATGCCACCCCCAAAAGGTGACACAATATCAATGGATTTCCTGAAACTAGGAACTTTCTGACACAGAGTTTAAAAGAACAATGATTGAATATTTTCAATAGTTGAAAGACAAACTTGAAGAAATACAGGACACTGCAAGCAAAAACCAGGAGGAATTAGAAAAAAACAATACAGAAAAACAAAGATAAAACAAATGAGGCATTAGTGACACTGGAAAAATAAGAAACCATGATCCAAAATATGAAGTCCAATGTTTTGGATGCTATCAACACAATGGAGAAGCACATGAGAAGAGTTGAAGAGATGGAACATAGAACCAGTAAAATAAAAGTTAGAATTGTCACCACTGATCTGCTAGAGCAAAAAGCAGAATCAAAAAGGAAGGACAAAAAAGAAAACCCAAGAATAATGTGGGACACCATCAAGAGAAGTAACATGTGCATCACCAGAATCCCAGAACAGGAAGAAGCAAGTAAAGGCACCAAAAAAGTTGTGGAAGAATTACTAGAGGAAAACTTACCAGGCATAATGAAGAATGAGAGTATATATATTCAATAGGCTGAGCAAACACCATATAGAATAGACCCCAAAAGAAAAACACCAAGGCATATAATAGTCAAATTTGCTAGAACCAAGGATAAGGAGAGAATTCTGAGGGCAGGAAGGGAAAAACAAAGAGTAACCTGTAAGGGAGAGAAGGTAAGATTAAGTGCCAATTTCTCAGCAGAAACCATGCGAGCAAGAAGACAGTAGAATGACACATATTGAACACTCAAAAAAACACAACTGTAAACTAAGAATACTGTACCCATCAAAACTGTTCATCAAATATGAAGGAGAGATCAAGATATTCCCAGAAAAATAGAACCTAAAGGAGTTTGAAAAACAAGACCAGAATTGCAGGAAACACTAAGAGACATCCTTTTTACAGAGGTGCCACAGAAAGCAGTCTGGACCAAAGTAACTAGCAACAACAACAAAAAGAACTCAACAAAATGATAGCAACAAAACTCTGCCTCTCAATAACCACACTAAATGTGAATGGTTTGAATGCACCACTGAAGAGAAAAAAAATAGCAGATTGGATTAAAAAAATCCACAATCCATCAATATACTGTCTACAAGAGACACACCTGAAAAATGAAGAAAAAGAAAGACTAAAAATAAAATGGTGGGGGAAAATATACCAAGCAAATGGCAACCAGAAAAAAGCAAGAGTAGCAATCTCTGATAAAATAAATTTCAATACAAAAACCATCACAAAGGAAAAGGAATGTCATTACATAATGCTTAAAGGGTCAATAGAACAAGAGGACATAACAATAATAAATACACACCAAATTAAAGACTTACAAAATATATAAAACAAACATTAACAAAATTGAAAAAGGAAATAGACAATACTACTAAAGTACTTAGAGACTTTAGTACACCCCTCTCAAGAAAAGAGAAAACTACCAGAAAAAAACTCAACAAAGATGCCAAAGAATTAAACAACACAATAAACCAACTTGATGTCATAGATATTTATAGGCTAATGCACAAACAACAAAACAAACAAATAAAAAAAATCCACAGTATACCTTCTTCTCCAATGTTCATGGAACATTCTCCAGAACAGATCACATTTTAGGTCACAAGGCAAGCATCAATAAGTTCAAAAACATAGAAATAATACAAAGCATCTTCTCAGACCACAATGCTACAAAATTAGAAATTAATAACAAGAAGATAAAGGAGAAAAAACCATACATTTGAAAGTTGAACAACACCTTGCTTGAACATGAATGGGTACTAGAAAATATAAAAAATAAAATTAAAAAGTTTTTTGTAACAAATGACAATGAAAACACCATTTAGCAAAACCTCTGGGAAACAGCCAAAGCAGTAATAACAGGTCAACTTATAGTAATAAGCAAACATATCAAAAGGCAGGAAAAAATGACCATTGACTCTCTAACTTAACTTCTCCAACAAATTGAAAAAGAACAGCAAGAAACCCAACACCCTCTAAAAAAACCTGAAAATATAAAAATTAGAGCAGAAATAAATAGAAAACAGAAAAACAATTGAAAACATCAGCAAAACTAGGAGTTGGTTCTTTTGAAAAGGTCAATAAAATCAACAAACCACTAGCAAAACTAGCAAAGGTAAAGAAGGAAAAGGCACAAATAATCCAAATAAAAGACAAAATGGTCAATATCACAACAGAACCAACAAAAATAAAAAGGCTAACATTAGAATATTATGAAAAACTATACCGAAACAAATATGAAAACCTAGAGGAAATGAACAAATACTTAGAAATTCACAACCTACCTAAACTGAAATTGATCACCTGTACAGTTCCATTACAAAAGAAGAAATTGAAAGGTAATAAAACAACTTCCAGCCAAAAAATTTCCTGGACCAGCTGGTTTTACAAGTGAATTTTATCAAATATTCAGAGAAGAACTGTTACCAATTCTACATAAACTATTTCAGATAATAAAAAAGATGGAATTCTGCCAGACACATTCTATGAAGTAAATATATCCTTAATACCAAAACCAGGTAAAGACACTACCAAAATAGAAAACTATAGACCAATATCTCTCATGAACACTGATGCAAAAATCCTGAATAAAACCTTGGCCAATAAAATCCAACAATACATAAAAAGAAATAATTAACCATGACCAAGTGGGATTCATAACAGGTATGCAAGGATAGTTTCAACATAAGAAAAACAACCAATGTAATTCATTACATCAACAAAGCAAAGAAAAAGAACCACATGATCTATCAGTTGATGCAGAAAAGGCCTTTGACAAAATC
>NW_006400032.1:2657295-2659455 GCF_000299155.1 Elephantulus edwardii
TAGAAATACCATTTGACCCAGCAATTCCACTACTGGGAATATACCCTAAAGAAACCATAACTGCCACCCAAGCAGATATATACACATCCATGTTTATTGCTGCTTTGTATTGCAAAGAGTTGGAGACCACCCAAGGGCCCATCAACAAACAAATGGATAGAGAAGCTCTGGTATGTTCACACAAGGGAATACTATGCTGCATTGGGGGGGGGGGAAAGGAGCTCATAAAATATTATACAAAATCGGTGACCCTGGTGGGCATTATGCTAAGAGAAATATCTTAGTCACAAAAAGACAAGCACTGCGTAATGCCACTGTTAAAAAAGCAGACCGACATAGGGGATATACTGAGAAAACTATGTATACTACATTGAAACAGATGAGGGACAGAACTGTTTAAAAGGGATATATGATTAGTTATTGTCATGACAGGAGTCCAGAACAAAGGCTGCATAGTGGAGTGGACTTGGGCAGAGGGATTGTATTACAATGAAAGACTTTTTCATTTACTTTTCAAAAAGAAGAGTGAACTGGGGGGATGGGTGAGCAGTGAGGAAAGTGCAACAATGAATGAAGGGAAATCCAAAATCTCTGTAAACTTTCATTAAAATTAATTTTAAAAAGAAAAGTTTAGCACAAGGCTACTAATAAAAACATTGGCAGCTTGGTCTTCATCAAAGATGCCTCAGAAGAAAATCTTAGCATTTTGCTTCCAAAAGACCACAACCATGATACTTCGTGGAGCACAGTTTTGAATTAATACATATGGGACCAGCAAAAAAAATGAGATCAATTCAATGGCAAGTGGGTTTTGTTTTCACTCAAATATTGAGTATTGGAGTAGAGTATCCACCATATGCCAGGAACTTTAAGGCTTTAGAACACCAAAAAGAAAGCTATCTTCCTGAATATATGAATTTTATGCATTTGATCTCATTACCAATTGTCTCAAGGGCAGAAAATCAGACAGAGGGCACAAGGCCATTTGTGTCTCTCTGAAAGGGCCAGAGGGAGTAAGAATAACACAGTCCCTCACCACCAGACCAGAAAGCAGATAAAGAGCCCCTAGCCCAGCCCCATGGTGCCTTAAGAGCTACACCAGCAGCAAGAGGTTTGTTTATTCATTGTTGACTCACAAACTGTGTGGTACCCAGCATGAGGTTTATTAGGGTCGTAACTTGGAGAGTGTGGGAGGCCAAGAAAACCACTCAATGCAACTCCAGGTTTTAGCCCAGAAGTCCCAAAACACAACTCACCTGGTTTCAGTTCAGCAGTCAGCTTTTCCTTCCATCATCTGGCAAGAACAGCAAAACTTTAAACTGTGTGAAAAAACAAAGAACTCTTGAAATATTATTCAAAATGGATGACCACCCTGGAGGACATTATGCTGAGTGAAATATCTCAGTCACAAGGGACAGATACTGCATAGTGCCATTGTTGTAAAATGGGACTAACATCAGGGTTGAGGGGAAACTGAGAAAGAGGGGACAAATAATGTATGCTGCATTGAAACAGATGAGGGAGAGAACTGTTTAAAAGCGATATATGTTTAGGTATCATTATCATGACAGGAGTCCAGAATGAAGGCTGCATAGTGGAGTACACTTGGGGGGAGGGATTGTATAACAATGAAAGACTTTTTCTTTTACTTTTCAAAGAGAAGAGCCAATTGGGGGCAGGGTGGGGGAGAGAGAAGGGGTGGTCAGGGAGAAAAATGCAATAATGAATGAATGGAAATCCAAAGTCTCTGTAAATGTTCATTAAAATTAATTAAATGGTAAAAAAAAATTTAATTAAATGGTGCAACTACTGTGGTAGGCGGTATGGCGCTTTCTCAAAAAGTTGCATATAGAGATATCATTTAAAAAAAAGAGAGATATCATTTGACCCAGTAATTCCACTACTGAGAATATACCCCAAAGAGACCATAGCTGACACCCAAGCAGATATATGCACACTCATGTTTATCGTGGCTTTGCTCACAATAGTAAGGAGTTGGAAACAACCTAAGTGCCCATCAACAAACGAATGGATAGAGAAACTGTGGTATATTCACACAATGAAATACTATGCTGTATTGAAAAACAAGGAACTCATGCAATATTATTCAAAATGGGTGAGCCTGGAGGACATTATGCTGAGTGAAGTATTTCAGTCACA
>NW_006400032.1:2659873-2662276 GCF_000299155.1 Elephantulus edwardii
CCTCTCCACCACCACCATCAGGATCTTACTCTTATCAGGGGCTTGCTCTTTCCCAAACCAACTCTAAACAAAGTCATGGCTCTGCTTTGTAGAATTTAATAAATTCTGCAATCTGAATACTCCGACCATGTCAGATATCAAGTTACTAACAGTTGATATTGATTCACAATTCTTTTGAACATGCAGCAGTTGACTCTCGTGAGCTGCGGCTAGTGGACTCCAGTACAATCACTAGTTCAGTCATGGAGACAACACATCAGTCATTGGTTATGATACTGCGGTAGGCACAGGGTGCTACAGAACCACAAAGGCAAGAGGCAACTTCTACCTGCGGATGGCCAAAAGAACAAGGAAAGAAGAATTATGTCATTAAAGACTAGAGTTACTTTTTTTTTTTATTTATTTTGTGTGTGTGTACCATCAAATCAGCTCTGACTGGTATAGGAGGAGATTTCCCCTTCTTCTCCAGCAGATCATCTGGTGGATTTGAACCTCGTACCTCTGGGATTGAAGGGCAGCTTCTTGCTTCTTGCCACTAGGCCACCAGAGCTTGCTGACTAGAGTTACATTTTTACAATGCCCTACTAAGTCATCACCTGGCTAAGGACTGGAATCATGCTTTCTTCTTTGTTGTAGCTTACAGTGGGTTTTTCCATCTATAATATATGTTATTACCATTAAACTGGGATTGTGAAGGGAAAGGAAATAATATGAGTAACTTGTCTCCTTTTGCTGGTGGCTAGCCATGTTGTTTTCAGAACTTCTGAAAGGAAAACTCGCAATTGTTGAGTGCTCCCCTGAAAACTCCTTTCATTATTTTTTACTTCAGTTTTAATTAACTGTGCATATGGCTGCTCGCTCATTAGGGTTGTCTGGCCCAGCTGGGGACAGATCCTCCTGGCATCTGGGCTGAGTTAGTATATGCCTTAGGGATTTGGGTCTGTGACAAGAGGTGGTGAAGGAGAAATTCAGGAAAGGTTACAAACTCAGGTGCCAACAACAGCCGCACTGGCACCTATGAAGTGAGCCCAAAAGGAGAAGCAAAAAGTAGAGAAGTGTTCCAAGGTAACAAATCAAACTCGCTGTACAGCAGAGGTTGACAAAGACCCAATCATGTCCATTGGGGCCTGGACAGAAGCTGAAGTGTCTATGGGTTCTAAGATTCAGCAATTTTTAAAATAAAAATTCAGTGGCATGCCTCTGAGTCCAGCAGATGAGAATGCCTAGTGACCCAGAAAATACCACTCCACAAAGATGCCAGTCACCTGACAACCACTTTTGTTTGTGCTGCTACTGTCTCATTTTTTAATGCAAAATTCAAAGGCTATTAATGGAAAACAGGTTTGTAACTCTGATAGACCATATATGTCTAGCAGACATAGCTTGCCGCCTTCAGGAAGGAAGGCTTTCTTTCTGGAAAGTGATGATAAACTTACTTATTTAAAATTGTATGCTGACGCTGTGTCCACCAACACCAAAAACAACCTGCTTGTTCAATTATTAAGGGAGGAAAAGCCATCAATCCATTATTGATATCGCAATGACAACACAGTTGATTGACTAAATGTTCAACTAGTTCCTAAAGCAAGTGAAATAAAGACACTACTCTAGAGTATATGTCAAAATGTGAAACAAGTAAAATGCATTCATGGAACCAGCAAAAGCCTCTGGCCATTCTAAGAGAAATTATAAAAGGCCAATGATTATTTTATTTTCTTCTATTCTTTGACTGAAATTACTAATTCTACTAATAGCTATGAACTTCAACTCTGTCTTTCAGTAAAAACCTTTGTATGAACAGTTAAACATGAATTTTTTATTTTTTTAATTTATTATTAATTTCAATGAAAATTTACAGAGACTTTGGATTTCCATTCATTCATTGTTGCACTTTTCTCCCATTCCAACCCTCCCCCCTAGTGTACTACCCTCTTGGAAAAGTAAAAGAAAAATTCTTTCACTGTTTTACAGTCCCTCCCCCCAGGTCTACTCCACTATGCAGCCTTCGCTCTGGACTCCCGTCATGACAAAAATACCTAATCACATATCCCTTTTAAACCATATTCTCCTTCATCTATTTCAATGCAGTATACATTACTGAACGCATCTTTCTCAATCTCCCCCCAACACCGATGTCAGTCCTGTTTTACAACAGTGGCATCATGCAGTACTTGTCCTTTTGTGATTTGAGATACTTCACTCAGCATAATGTCCTCCAGGCTCACCCATTTTGAATAATATTGCATGAGTTCCTTGTTTTTCAATGCCGCATAGTATTCCATTGTGTGAATATACCACAGCTTCTGTATCCATTTGTTTGTTGATGGGCACTTAGGTTGTTTCCAACTCCTTGCTATTATGAACAAAGCCGTTATTAAATGAGTGTGCATATCTCTGCTTGGG
>NW_006400032.1:2672161-2689153 GCF_000299155.1 Elephantulus edwardii
AAGAGGAAGAAAAGACCAAAATGGATGTCAGAAGAAACTCTGAAGATTGCACTGGAGTGTAGAGAAGCCAAAGCACAAGACTGTGGTAGTAAGGACAAAAAAGAATCTGTCACAATGAGGACAGTGCTGCGCATGAGTTTTTCAGCTTCTGAGCTTACACGTCTTTTTTTGCCTGATGAAGTTGGCCAGCTCATTGGTAGAAGAATCATCAGAAGTCACTGGGTTGGTGCCCACGAGCTCAGGTTCCATTCTCTAAGGCAGCTGCTTGCCCAGCTCCACTGTCCTCTGATCAAAGTTATTGATAGCCCAGATGACACCCTGAACAAAGATCTTGTGCTCGTACATGACAATCAAGGCTTCAAGAATAGTGTGAGCTTGTGAATAAAATGGACTTGGCTGAGTGATTTCCTTCTAAGACCCTGTAAGGTAACAGCTTCTCCAAATTTTCTGGACTCTTTTTTGTGGCTTGGAGCTCCTTATGGACCCCTTCTGCAACCCTTCATTATAAGATGCTGAGTCTGGACCAGGATGAGAATGTCACAAGATATTATCCTGGTACCTTGATGGATAAACTAGTAGAAGTAATGCTGATATTGGTTCTTGGCTCCCCCCACAAGACAAGACCTATGTGGTAGTCCATGCAGATACTGTATTCAGTGATAAACGTCCCATTGGATTCCCTCTCACCCTGCTGGAAGTAGGCAGCAAAGTAAAGAGGGTACTGGTCATAGGGTAGCATGGTTTGAGTCTTAAAGCCCACACAGTTGATGTACCAGATCCCAGCACAACTAGCAGGACATGGGTGTTCTTCTCTAGGGATACAGTCTGGAATTGCTGGTCCATCCAGTATGTCCCCAACAGTAGCTTTTAAAGTTGTCAAAGCCTATGTGCAGGACAATGGAGAGCCCAATGGCTGACCCCAGAGAGTACCATCCTCCTACCTAATTCTAGAATTCAAACATGTTTAGAGGGTTGATTCCAAACTCCTTCACTTTGGTTATATTCACAACTGCAGAAGGACCCTTTGCCAATATGAGGAACCACACAGTCCTCATCTCTGCTTTCATGATGGTGGGGCTTCTACTGGATGGGAAAGGTCTTGGAGGCAATGATGAACAAGAAGGACTCGTGGTTCAGTGAGGCCAGGGTTTCGGTGATGTAGGATCGCTCAATGTTGGAGACAAACCAGACCGCGAGACCGCCTGGAAAATACAACGTGAGGCCTTCAGTCACCATGAGGGGTCCCAGGTCAGAGCTCGTGGTGCCTATGTTGCTTTGTTTCGTTTGGTTTTACATTTTTTTATTATTAATTTTAATGAAAATTTACAGAGACTTTGGATTTCCATTCATTCATTGTTGCACTTCTTTCCCTGCCCACCCCCTCCCCCACACAGATCACTCTTCTCTTTGAAAAGTAAAGGAAAAATTCTTTCATTGTTTTACAATCCTTCTCCCCAGGTCCACTTCACTATGCAGCCTTCTGGACTCCTGTCATGACAATAATACCTAATCACATATACCTTTTAACAATTTTCTCTCTTATCTGTTTCAATGCAGTATACATTATTGAACCCATCTTTTTCAGTCTCCCCCCAACCCTGATGTCAGTCTCATTTTACGACAGTGGCATTATGCAGTATTTGTCCTTTTGTGACTGAGATGTTTCACTCAGCATAATGTCCTCCAGGGTCACCCATTTTGAATAATATTTCATGAGTTCCTTGTTTTTCAGTGGTGCCTATGTTGATGACACTCCTTATGGACTTGCCTGGGTCACCCTTCTTCCAAAGTCACTACTTTGGACAACCTTGCACAAAAACTTCATCTTTTCTGGTATCCTTTGACCCCAGGTATCTTTGCTATTGGCCACACTGGATAAGGCAACACATTCTGCGCTACAGTCCATCTGAAAATTGAAAAATGTCAATCAAAACCAGTAATTTTGATTTAGAAAAAGAACTAATGGAAGTAAAAAGACAAAAGAAAGTTGACTAAAGTTATCATTTCTAAGGTCATCACATAGTCTGAGTTGTAGTCCTGGCTCCTGAAGATGCCAGATTTAGGACGGTGAGCAAGTTGCTGAGTTTCATTTTCACATCTGCAAAATGGGGTAATTATAGTCCCTCTGCAGAGTGGCGTGATCCATAAGGAGTTGCACGGCTAACCCAAAGGCAGGCAGTTCTAATCCACCAGCCACTCCATGGGGGAAAGATGGCCAACCCCTCCTGGGGGATTCTGAAAACCAGTGGAGGGTCAGTTATGAGCCCGTTGCCACTCAGTGACACATAACAATAAAAACAACCATAATAGAGAGTAAGGAACTCTGGTAACAGTCCTTACGGAGTCTCATGTTGACACCAAGATGTCATCTCTTGGGCAGTTTAAATCCACCAATGATTTTGAGGGAGAAAGGTGGGCAATCTCCTCCCATGTAATTTATAACCTGTGCAAACCTGCTGAAGAATCAGCTATGAGTCAGTTCCAACTCCATGGCAGTGAGTTGAGAGTTGAGCTGATCATAGAAGAAAGATCATGAATTTTAAATGAAACAGCTTGTTGAAATCATTTAGTGCCTAGCATGGAATGTTGTTGTTGTTGTTGATTGCCTTTGAGTCAAGCACAACTCATAGTGACCCTATGAACAAAAAAGGCTTGAAGCCCCTCTACAACTATTTACATTTGTCAATGTTCATAGTGTTTCCGAACGCATGTCATTTAGGAAGTGGATGCCACTCCTAGCACTCAATAAACATGAGTTCTTAGTCAGCTTCTAGAGGCCTCGCTTCTGTTCATCTAATGTCCTAAGCCACTATACACAGGGGTCATCTTGGAGAAATATCAAAGAAACAGAATGAAATGCAAATAATGCTTAGGTAGATGGCTCGTAATGATATGGCGGCATGAGGATTAACTTGGGAGTTAAATTCATGGATCTGGATACCTAAAATTCTAAAAGCTTGATTGAGGATGATAGAAAAAACAATTTTTATGATGTAAACACAAATGTCCATGTAAAAGATCAGGCCTCTTGGAGGAAAAATATTTCTTTAAAAAAATACAAACTGAAACAACAACATTCTTTTCCAAAAAATACAAGTTCTCCTTATTATTATGGCCCTGGTGGTATAGTAGATTAAGTATTGGACTTTTGGTTGGTAAACAAGGTTCAGTGGTTTGAACCCACTAGGTACTCCGTGGGAGAAAGAGGAGTAATCAGCTTATGTTACAATTTATAGCCTTGGAAAAGCCTATGAGGTAGTTCAGCTCTGTCTTACAGTGTCTGTGAGTCAGAGTCAGTTCTAATGCAGTAGGCTTGGGTTTTGTTGTTGTTTCTTTGTTTGTTTGTTTTTTCTTTCTTCTTTTTTTGCTGGAATCCCTAGTTGTTGTAGTTCATTAACCAGATCATCTGCTAACCGAAAGCTACAAGTTAAAGATCACAGATGTGCCTCAGAAGAAAAGTCTGATGGTATTCTTCCAAAACATCAGCAGCCATCGGAAAGTATGTGGAGCACAGCTGTACCCTAAGACACACGGGTTTGCCATGAGTTGCTTCAGTAAATGTGAGTTCTCAACACTACTTCTGTTTCAGAAAGCCTTGTTTTAGTTATTCCAGTGTTAGCTACTACACTCAGTGGTAATCTTTGGCAAGTGTCAAAGGAACATAATTGCTTCAGTCGAATTTATTTAACTTACCAAGATAAAACCCCCAATCAGAGCACCTATACCTGAGACTATCAGTATCATAATATGCTTATTTCTTATGCACAGATCTAGCAGATGCAGATATCGGTATCTTGTATGCTTGAAGTCTTTTACTAGAGCAAGAGAGCTGCTCTACCCATGTGCAAGGCAGAAGTACCTGAAAAGTAATATCCTTTTATCTTAGTTTCCCAGTTCTATTGTAACAGAAATATCACAAGTGGGTGGCTGTTAAGAACAGATATTTCTTTTCTCACAGTTTGGAGAAGGGTAGAAGATCAAATCAGAGTCTTAGCTATGCTGATTCCTTCACAGACATTCTTGGCTTCTTGGGGATCCTCATACAGCATCTATCTCCCCCCGGATATGCTGTCCAGCTTACTCCTTTTAGAACTCAGAAGTTATTAAATTCAGGATTCACTGTGAATTGGTATGGCTTCCTTAACACAACAAACCAAACCCAATTTCCAAGTATGATTGCATCCATAGAATCAAGGTTTAGGATTTCAATGTCCATTTTTGAGGGGGACACAATTTAGTCCATAACATCTTAGAAGTAAACATCAATCAAAAACTCTTGAGAGTTTATAACTATACACTCACACATGTCATTGGCCACATACTTTAGCCTCCCCAGAGAGAAATTCCATTGGTATGAAAGGTAGACTATATAGCTGACGCATTTCCATCTATCCCTGTGTAGTTATTTGTATTTGAAACAGTTGTTCTTTTATTTAATGTGAACATCTGGAGAGGAAGTTATACATTCATACCTCTTACTTTTTACATAGGATAATATAAGGACAAGTGTTTTGCTCCATCTTTCAGAATATCCCTGTGGAATTGAGTGCCAGACACTGTAGCTGCCAGATAAATAACACATAACACATCCTTATTGCCTGTTTTCCCTCCAATATGATCTTTCCACACCCTGTTTCCTTGTCCCTGAGCTTCTCAAGTAAACTACTTGCCCTTCCATCCTTATCTCAGGGTCTGTATCTGGAGGAAGTCAAATGAAGACAACATCTCCACAGAAATCTTTTCCTCACTAAACAGTCGAAAGTGGCCAAGAGAAGAGTTCAAGCTCCCAACCAGCCTTGTGCATTGATTAATTTTTTTTCTTGTTGTTCCCTGTAGATTTGCCAAGCTGCAGAGACGATGTCTGTCAAGACTTAAGAGCGTAAGAACCAGGAACCCTCGGGTGAGTCTGTGATGAAAAGCACCAATGTAGCTCTCTGCAACAGGCAACCTCCCTGTTTCATAGAACGATCTCGGGAGAGAGAAGCAGAACGCAGCACTCGCTTTTCATCTTCACTCTCCAGTACAAAGTGGCTGCACTGCTCTGCCGGTGTATCAGCTTTCCCAGGGTGAGGACTGCCAGGCAATTAGGTTCTTGCTCTCTCCAAATTTCAGCAGAAGCAGAGAAGTTTTATTTTTAACTGTGCAGGAAGGTATCGCCATGGTAACATAACGAACCCGAAAAGCGATTTGATTGATTGCTGATGTTGTGGTGAAGGAGGATTGACATGAACGATAGTAGGGGGCAGGAAATCACACGGTTTTCTGATCCAGGACTGTGTTTATAGGTCTTGATTAATAGACACTAACAGCATATGATGCCTGTTTATCTGTATGTGAAAGGGAGCATGTACACTTTAAAACTCCCGATGCTCGAAACAAGATGATTGAGAAACTCATAGATGGATCATTGGAGAAGTGAACTGGCCTCATGAAATCAAGAGCCAAGTGATAAATGCAGCTGAAGAACACTATTTGCTGGGGAGACCAGGCATAGCAGAGCATCCAGATGCCCCAGTTGCTGGGATACACCCTGTCATCACCTAGCTTAGATACTTTTCACTTCCAACCATTTTCTCTTCCAATTAGACTCCCTTTTTGTAATGGGGTTATAGATGAAATACCACCTTCCTATTTTCTGCCTTGGAAAATGTAATCTTTCTCAATGGCCCTGAAACTTAATTTTTTCCTGACAGAGAGAGTGAAATTGACTATCAGGAAGGAAGGAAGGGACGAGATCTAGGGGCCGTTCCCAACAGACAGGAAGCACTTCTCAAAGAAGAGTTCCTAGCTGACACATCAGTTTAGCACACCACTGCTAACCCAAAGGTTAGAGGTTTCAAACCCCATCCAGCCCACAGGTTCTTCAGTAGACAAGCCTAGAAATCTTGTTACAGACGTGAGAGCCCTACAATACAAGTTCCACTCTGCACATACTGGGTCATCTTGAGTCAGAATTGGCTTGATGGCAACTAACATCAATAACAAGTTGTCCAAGTGTGGTTCCCGTTCTCCTGACCCTCAAGGCCCTTTCAAGAACTCCATGATATCAAACTATATTCATTGTCCTATTTGGACATCATTTGCCTTCTTCACTGTCATTCTTTTAGAAAGGTACAGTGGAGAGGTTTCCACCATCTATCCAACATGTCATATCACAACAGCTTGAATGCCAAAACATCTTCTGTTAAGTAAAACATTAAAGAAATTTAAAAAGTTAAAGCAATGCTACTTTTCTCACTAATTTGGTGGTAACCCAAAGACCCAGTATTATTCAAAACTATTCTCAAGAATTACTACTTAGCTACTTGAGTCTTAAAAGCTTCTGAGCAACTATCTAAAGTTCAAATATTGGTCTTTCTGTGTCTGGAACAAAGAATAAGGAAGAAAAGCAAAGACACAAGGAAACAATTAGTCCAGATGACTAATGAACCACACAAACTCAACTTCCATGACCCTGAGACCAGGAGACCTAGATGGTGCCTGGCTGCCACCTCTGGATCCCCACAGAAGGTCTTGGACAGAGTAGACAAAAAGTGTAGAGCAAAATTCAAAAACACCTAAAGTGACCAGACTCATTGTTCCTTTAGAGACTGACAGAATCCCCTAGACTGTGGTTCTTAGCTACCCTTCAAACTGGAAATAACACTCACACCTGGGGCTCAGCTTGCAGCCAAACAAGAGCCAATCCTACAAGGTTAACACACCACCAGGGAGGTTCCCACGCTCAGTAGTTAATCACACAACATCAAAGGGCGACATTAATCCAGAGATAAGGGGTTGGATAAAAGCATTTAGGGAAACAAGAGTCACAGGAAGAAAGTGGGAAGAATGTGGTTACATTAGGAGAATTATTGTCATAAAATACAAATAATTGCATAGAAAACCTATTTGCTTTGTAAACTTTCACTCAAATCACAATCAAAAGTGCAAAGGAAGAAGAAAGTCTCTGAAGAAGTGGGGTCAGAGTGCTCCAGAGAAGCAAGAATGTGAGACTTCAGCTCATACATTGTGGCCTGTTTCCAGGAGCAGCCAGTGCCTGAGAAGGGTGTGCTTTGAAAAGAAGAGGGTTACTCAGCAAAAGGAGGAAGGTCTTCCACAAGACAACAACAAACTGCAACAGTAGGCTTACGCACAACAGAGATTGTGGGGGTGGCACAGGGTCAGGCAGGATTCCGTCCTACAGAAGGTCATTATGAGTTGAAGCTCACTCAACATCACCCAACAATAACTTGCAGAGACTTTGGATTTCCATTCATTCATTATTTCACTTTTCTCCCTGCTCACCCTTCGCCCCCACCCACCCCCCACCCAGTTCACTCTTCTCTTTGAAAAGTAAAAGAAAAATTATTTTCATTGTTTTACAATCCCTCTCCCCAAGTCCACGCCACTATGCAGCTCTTATTCTGAACTGCTGTCATGCAAATAATACCTAATTATATATTCCATTTAAGCAGTTCTTTCCCTCATCTGTTTCCGTGCAGTGTACAATTTTTATCCCTTCTTTTCTTAGTTTTGCCCAAACTCCGATGTCAGTCCTCCTTTATAACAATGGCATTATGAAGTATTTGTCTTTTTGTGACTGAAACATTTCACTCAGCATCATGTCCTCCAGGGTCACCCATTTTGTATAATATTATATGAGTTCCTTGTTTTTCAATGCAGCATAGTATTCCATTGTGTAAATATACCACAGCTTCTTTATCCATTCGTTTGTTGATTGGCATTTAGGTTGTTTCCAACTCTTTGCTATTGTGAACAAAGCTGCAGTAAACATGGGTGTGCATATACCTGCTTGGGTGACAGTTATGATTTCTTTAGGGAAAATTCCCAGTAGTGGAATTGCTGGGTCAAGTGGTATTTCTATTTGCAACTTTTTGAGGAAGCAGCATACTGCCTTCCATAGCAGTTGCAGCATTTTACACTCCCACCAGCAGTGAATAAGTTTCTCCACAACCTCACCAGCATTTGTTGTTTGCGGTTCTGTTAAATTTTGCTATCTTTACTGGGGTGAGATGATACCACATAGTTGTTTTGATTTGCATCTCTCTTAGAGCTCGGGATTTTGAACATTTCTTCATGGGTTTGTGTGACATCTGAATGTCTTCTTTGGTGAAGTGTCTGTTCAAATCCTGTGCCCATTTTTCAGTTGGGTTGTTTATCTTGTTGTGGTGAAAAGAACTCTTTAAAATGGATTTTATACTTGACATTTTACATCACTCAGAGTATTTAGACAATTTACCCAATGTCATGCAACTGGTTATGTGTCGGGGCCAGGATCTGAACCTACATCTCTCAGACTCCATGCTCACACCACCTTCTATATCCAGCAGCATCAGCAGGTACAGCTATTTACAAGTTCCAACCTAAAAGTTTCGTGTACTGTCTTCCCTGCCTTCTCTTACTTTTCCATTATATTTCACCAGTCCACAGTCTTAATTAATCAATGACTGTGGACAAAGCAGAAACTGTGAAGCAATCAGACACAAAAAAATGCACCTAGATTACTCCTAAGAACTGTTGAAGCTCGAGTAATTGAATCCCACTCAATAATGAATATTCCTTAAGAGTGAGTGTTGTGCTGGGCATCACGCTGGAGTGAAACAGTTGACAAAACTCTAAGGACTTCATTAGGTACGATTTTTAATTCATCATTAGTTGTATATTCATTCTGTGCCTGCAGGCAAAGATGACAAAACTCCATCTCACATACCAAAGTACATTGTTAGGAGAGGCTATTCCTTGGAAAGGGGCATTCTGCATGGAAAGGTAAAAGGTAGATGAAAGAGAGGAAGACGCTTGCCCAGATCAGTTGGCACAATGGCTACAGCAAAGGGCTCAAGTATGTCAGAAATAATGAGGATGGTACAGATAGGACAGGGTTTAGATCTGTTTGTATGGTCACTGTGTGTAGTGTTCTACTCAACAGCACCTATCAACAACAGTCTGTGCCAGACACACAACCAGTTACTCCCCATGTATTATCTCATTCCGTGCTTGCAGCAACTCCACAAAAACAATTTTGTTATCCATCATTTACAGATGAGCAAAGTCAATCTCCATGGGCTTAAATACTTACTTCTGGAACCACAGCTAGAAAATTCAAACTCAGGTCTGTCTGCTTCCAAAGTGTCTTTCCATTCCTTGCAGTGATTATGCTTCACTGAGACACTGCAACCCTGCTTGCTGCTGGCATGTGGCTTGGAGTTATTAATTTTTTTATAAACCTTTTCAGATTCAGTATGTCACCGCAGGCAGAAACCTGTCACACCAAATGGATGCATTGGCAGAAGAATGTGTTTTTTAAATCAGAAACAAATCAATTTATCTCTCTTTATATTGCATGGCTGTTTTTCTTCCTTTAAAAGTTCTCCTGAAAGATGGAGGCATTGAAAACGGCATTTTACAAGGTAGTTTTCTTAGTTACCACCTAGTAGGTTTTGCTGCCTTTTTCTCTCTCTCACTGGAAAAGGGAAAAAGCTGAGATATTGAACTGTAAATTACACCAAGATGTAATTCAGAACTGAAATAGACCTCATGCTTTTTGAATGGGAATTTTCAAATATTGACATGTAATTCATTACCCAGATGGAAAGATGAGTGTGAACTTTTCCCCTTCTCCCCAGTGCCTGGGGAACAGCCTCAAGATCACCCAGAAATCGCCAGAGAAAAGGAAAGAGATGTAAGGAGCTCATAATTAGAAGGAAACCTTCAAAGGCATGAAGCCAGCCTGTGTGCATTCAAGCAGGATCTCCTAATGTTTCCAGTTCATAAACACGGCAGGAGCAGTGAATTTGCTCTGCTCTCATCTGTCCTACAAGGTCATGATGAAATGGAATTGGCATAATGACAAGTTAAATATATAAGTCACAAGTCCTTTCCCAATTTCAACAATTCTCACAGGTACAGTTCAATTACATTGTGTTCAATCTTTATTATTTTTTTAAAAAAGAAAAACACTGATTAAAGCTCACAAGTCTACAGGTCAGATGGCTGGTTCTCCTTCTCTAAATCAAGCTTAGTTGAGACCAGCTGGGCTCATATACACCATTTCAGGCAAATAACAGTGACCAGCAAGGGAGTGATGGACCAGGGTATCTTCCTCACGCTTCCCTAGGGCAATGGCCATGTGTCATCATCCTGCAGGCCAACCCGAGCTTATTCATACACCAGAGGCTTGTTCCAGGAGAAAGTGTGGAAATGAGCACAACTTGACGAGTGGCACACCAATTGTTTCTACTACATTCCATATGGTGTTAAGTACCATTCAACCAGTTCTGACTCATAGCAACGCCCTGTACAACCGAATGAGCTGTTTCCCAGTCGCACACCATCCTCACAATTGTTCTATTTTTGCACTGATCGTTGGAGCCACTGTATCAATCCACCTTCTTGAGGGTCTTTCCCTTTTTCACTAACTCTCTACTAGAGGGATGTCCCTCTCCAGAGAGTAGGTCTTCTTCTTAACGTGTTCAAAGTACATTTCTAAGAAGTGGTTTGGCTGTACTTCCTCGGTCTCTTTCATTGTTCAGCTTTCACGTGCACAGAAGGTGACTGATAATAGGAATGCTTGGGTCAGGTGAAGCTTAGTCCTCAATGTGATATTTTTGCTTTATATCATCTAAAAGATGCCTTGTGCAGGTTTACCTGATATTATATATTGTTTGATTTTTTTTTTCTATCTGGACTGCTGCTTTCATAGGTGTTGATTGTGGATCCAAGTAAAATACAATCCTTGACAATTTCAATCTTTCTCTTTTATCATGGTGTTGTTTCCTAGCACAGTTGTGAAGATTTTTCTTTTCTTTGTATTGAAGTGTATCCCATACTGAAGGCTTTATATTGAAGTATATTCCATAATCAAGACCATTCATCAAAAAGTGCTTCAAGTCCTTTCTGCTTTCAATAAGCAAGGTTGTTATCATCTTCATAGCACAGATTGTTAATGAGTTTTCCTCCAATTCTGATGTCACATTCTTCTCCATATAGTCAGCTTCTTGGATTATTTGCTTAACATACAAATTGAATCAGTACAGTGGAAGAATTCACAGGCCTGATTCAGGGGTGAAAAATAGATTTAAACTCTTGATGGAAAACGTTGAGATGGTTAGATTGAAAAATGTATGGAAACAGAGAACAGTAAAAGATTGAGGACATTTTTACAACCGCTGTACCAAACACTGATCATCATATCCTGGACTTTATAGGAAACATCAGCCCTGATGGACCTCGCTTCACCCTGAACCCATAGTCTAGACTAAAATGATACTGACTTCTAAAGGAAGTCACAAGAAAATTTTAACCCAAATAATGTAATCACTATGATGGAATTGTACATTTACAAATGGATTGCTGAAATGGTATATGTTTTCTTAGTATATTCTCAATAACAACAAAAAGTATCTTCACAAACACTGATTTTACTGTTAATTAGTTCTTCCTTCCTTTCATACTCCTATAAGCCACTTGAACACATAAAACAAAACTTTTGGCTCCAAATACAAAATCTGTTATATTTCATCATGTTTTTGTTGTTGTTAATTGCCATCGAGTCGAGCACAACTCATAGTGACCCTATGTCATTTATCAAAGTTCAAAGAGTTTCCAGAGGCATGTTGATTAGGAAGTTTGATCCATTTATTCTGCCCCTGGAAGAAGAAAAGTTCTCCACTGAGAAGCCTGTTCATGTAGTCCAAACTGTTTCTCATCAGAAAATTTGGATGCAATCAAAACTGAAAGTTCTTCATCAAGCAAAGAGTTTACTCCACACATGAGGTCACACCAACATGACCCAGCTTAAAGAGGACATAGAAACAGCAGCTTTGGTCTCTACAAGTGTAATGTAGAGAATCATGCTTCCTGTTAGAAGTAGGAGAGCTCTGTGGCCTAGTACCTAGGGAGTTGTGCTACAAATTCAAAGAGGGCACCTCTCTGATGCTTTGAATATACCAGCAGCTCTTTAAGAGAAAGGTGGACGATCTGTTCCTCCTGTGTGATTTACAACCTCTGAAAACCTCCTAGCTGGTCAGTTATCAGTTGATTCTAATTTAATAACAATGAGTTTTCAGTTTCTGAGTTTGAAATATCTTCTTTATCTAGAACAAGCCCATAAGATGACATATAGAAGCATGGTGCCAAGTTAGTCCCACAGCTCCTATGGATGTAAGCCTAAGACCATTCATAAAACAAGAGGAAAGGCATGAAATCAAAATGAATAGTTAAAGAATATGTCAAAAAGAATAATCTATTAAAAAAGGAGATATCATCCAAGGGTAAAATTGCTTTTGTGGATAAATAAATAAAAAACATTTTGGGATCTAACAGGGGAAAGGAATTGGGGGAAAGCTGAAGCATTTCCTGCCCATTCTTTCAAGCATCAAAGCCATTGTCTATTTGGCACATCACTAAAAAGAAACTGCTTCAAAAGGCTCTCTTCATTCCAGTCCCAGCAGGTGGAAGTTTAAAGAGAAAGGCTGTCTGATCAGCTGAGTAGATGGGCAGAATTTTGAGGCTTCTGGGGAATCATTTCTATCCTTCTCCAAAGAGGGCCAGTTACCATTTAATCACCACAAGAATCCAATCCTCAAGACCAATGGTCCATACCGTAATTAATAGAAATGATTGCGTAGAGAGTCTTTATAGACAGCAAACTTGCCAACCTGGATCTTAGGGAGTTCTCTACTGGATAGATAACAAGCATAGCTTGATGCCACCATAGCTCTCTTAGAAGCCACAACTGTCGCAGAGTCCAAATATGCTCATATTCTGAAAACTCTAATGTATTTTTTTCAAATATTCATTATCCTCCTTTATTTTATACATACTTTCTTTTTTTAAGGCTTTCTTCAAGATATTTTTCTGATAAAATGTTTGTCTGTACATGGACTGAGGAATTATCAAAAGAAGAGCATTGCACAATTATCATATATGCAGGAGAAAATTCGACTATTTGAAGAGCTAGGAGTGATCCATGGTTTTCCACCTTCACTAATTAAGAATAGAATGAAAAATACTTTTTTCAATTGGATTGTGAGTGACTAGATGTCTTAGCCAATAACATAACTCATTGGCACTAGAGAGAAATAAGAGGAGATAAATTCTCCCCTTGTATTCCTAAATGGTTCTATGACAAGGTGGAGATGTCTCCAACTCAAGCATTCAAATAAAAAGCTTTAAACACTAATGTACACATGAGCAGTGCTTGTGCGCTATACATTTCAGATGTAAACAGCTGAAAAGAGTAGCATTTTCATTCTAACAATAAGAAAATGCTGGATAAACCAAAAGAGAAGTTTTGAGCCCATGAAAGAACTGGAGTGCCAAGAAAACATACAGTATGAAATCTAAGAAAATGCAAGTTCACCTCCAAAGAAACAGTGGGTGAACATGGGAATACCTGTGTCAGACTACAGGAAAAAGAGATGACAGGCTCTGTGCAAATAGAATAATAATTCAGCTATAATGGTTGGTAAGTTGCTGTTGTTGTTGTTGTTGTTAGGTGTCATCAAGTGTTAAAATGTAATCCATATTGAAGGTGGTAGACTTTGATCTGCAACAGGTGCTTCACATCCTCCTCACTTACAGAAAGCAAGGTTACTGATGAGTCTTCCCTTCAATCCTGATGCCACATTCTTCTTCATAAAGACTAGCCTCTGAAATGATTTGCTCAGCATATAGATTGAATAGGTATGGAGAAAGGATACAGCCCTGATGCATACTTTGCTTTGTTTTAAACCATGCAATGTTCTCTTGCTCTGTTCACACAAACGGTCTAGGTGTAGGTTTATAAGAACACAATTAAGTGTTCTGGGATTTTCATTCTTCTCAATGTTAGCCATAAATTTTTTATCCGCATGGTCAAATGCCTTTTCATAGTCAATAAAACACAAATAGACATCCTTCTGGCATTCTCTGCTTTCATTCAAGATCCATTTGACATAAGCAATGATATCCCTAGTGCCATGGCCTCGTATAATTATAGTTTGAACTTCTGGAAGTTCCCTGTCACTTTTTCAATTTTTCTAGCCATTTTTCAGTAATGGATAATGTTCAGAAATCTTTTGCTTGTATGTGATATTAATGATATTGCTCAATTATTTCCACAGTCTATTGGGTCACTTTTCTTAGGAATGGGAATGAATATGGATCTTTTCCAGTAACTGTCTCCCCAATTGCCTGGTGAACATCTTTGGCTGCATCTGTTAGTTAAAACATGCCAATTGGTATCCCATTCCTGAGGGGTTTGTTTTTCATTTCTTTTTTTTTCTTTTAATTGTAAAAAACATGTATGGGATACAAGAGGGTAAAGAGTTGGGAGCAGAAGAGTGAGGATGTGCAGGAATGAAATCACAGGGCTGCACAATTTGGTGGATGGAGGGAGTGGGCGAAGGAGATGAGAAAGATCCAGTGGGGACCAGAAAAGACAGGGTAATGGTGAGAGTAGTCCAGTGGTGATTATTTTTTTTTAACAAAGAATTTGTCTTATTCACTTGTGGGTTTCTCATTTGGGAATGGGGCACAAACTCTCTGGCTTCGTCACGCTGAACAGGAGTGTTGAGGTGAAGGAGTAAGGGAAGACCACTTTAACACTTTACTGATTGATCCTGAGTTGAAGCTGCATGCCTTCTTGTTCAGTCAGAAGATATTTTCCTACCGTTTTCTGCCCTCTGGTCTGCAAAGTGTTTGCCAAGATGAGTCCAGTGGGGATTGCTGGCTGAACCCTGAGACTCCATTCTCCTTCACTTCCTTAGCTGGCAGCTATATTTCCCTTTTGTCTCTGGAACTGGGCTCAAGGTTTAGGTCTGGAGCAAGACTCAGTGTTATGGTTACCTATAGGAAAGGGAGCTAAGCTAGAGACAGCAAACTTGTGAGTTACAAGGAGAAGGCTTTTAGAGGTGTTACTTACAGATGTACAGGGAAGGGAGGTGGAGGAAAGTGGCTTAGATAAAATTCCTCAAATACACTAGGCAGCTCTCCCCAGCAACCTGATGACTCTCCCCAGAGGTCAGGTGGCTCTCCCTAAGAGCTGGGCAGCACACCCTGGGGGCCAAACCACTCTCCCTGGCACCTGGGTGGCACACCCCTGGATCTGGGTGGCACCCCCTCCACAAAAGTCCCTCTCCCCTGAAGTCTGTACCCTGTGCCCCACTGAAGACCATGACCAGGGACAGCACCTCTGGTTCCAACACCACCACCATTTCTCCCCTCCCCTCCACCAAGTGGTCTGACTGCAACTCAAAGTAGGTATCACTACCTTTCCCCTCTACAAGTGGAGAAGGGTTTGAGAGTGGTGAGCAGACCCACCCTAGGTTGAAACAATTCTTGGCAGCAGTAGTTAAGAAACCACAAGATGTGGTGCATTGAAGAAATCTGCTGTTCAGGATCTGT
This sequence comes from Elephantulus edwardii, assembly GCF_000299155.1. Classification (NCBI taxonomy): domain Eukaryota; kingdom Metazoa; phylum Chordata; class Mammalia; order Macroscelidea; family Macroscelididae; genus Elephantulus; species Elephantulus edwardii. The sequence continues at coordinate 2,687,546 of NW_006400032.1, forward strand.
TGTTTTTGTTGTTAAGTGCCATCGAGTCATAGATAATCCTATGAATGAAAGACCTGAACACTTGTATAACTTTCATAGTTTCTCTAAGTTCATAGGGTTTCTGGAGGCAGGCTGTTTCAGAAATGGATGTCACTCCTGTTTCCAAGCTTGTTTTAATCTGAGAGTTCCATCAAACACTGTCCACCATGGGTAACCATTATAGAATTTGTCATATCTGTGTCACAGTGTTTAGCATCACAGCAACCACAAGCTACCTCTGTACAGCCAATTGACAGCCCAGTAATATTTCACTTAGGAGAGTGATCGACCAAAAACAGTAAAACCAGGCCTGAAGGTTGCAGATTAAAATCACTCACCTTTGGTTTGTTAGCATAACTTTCTATCCACTAGGCCCACAGAGCTCTCTCTATGGCTCACAACAATTCTACCAACAATAGACCTAGTCCTTGCCCCGTCCTACACCATCCCCACAATCTGAGGCATGCTCGAGCTCATTGCTACAGTCACCATATCAATCCACCCTGTTGAGGATCTTCTTTTCTTCTCTAACCTATTCAAGAAAATCTTCTTCACTGACAGCGAAATGTTCTCCCGTATCTAGCACTTCACCTCCCATGGTTCCAAGGTGCTGACACCACTGCCACTACCACCGACCCCTCCACCCCGACTGTCCCCTCCTGTGTTTGGGACCCATGGCTGCTGGCATCCACCACCACCAGCCATGCAGGGGCTCTGTCTCACCAGCCTTCACCCAGTCCAGGCTAGGAGATCCGTGAGCTCCAGCCATGGCAGCCCCATAAGGCCACAGTGGTACGGGCTTGGCAGCAGGTTGCAGGCGGAAGTGAGACTCACCCATGGTTTTTTGAGAATCTTTGTCCTCTTGATGTTGAGCCTCAATCAGATATAATCAGCTAGGAAGTGAGTAGTGATAAAAATATCTGAAGGTCTAGCTCTGGAACACTCCAGTACTTTGAAGACAGATATATAATGTGGAATGAGCAAAGAAGAGTGAGCAAAAGTAATTTATTCGGTAAGTCAGAAAGAAAATGAGAAGACTATGAGGCCTCAGAAGCCAAGCAAAGAAAATGTTTAAGGAAAGATACCAGATAATGACTAAGAATTAATCAAAGAAACCCCATTGTTAGGTGCACACACACCCATATAGAATACTTCTCCAGATTCCACACGTCATAAGATCCCTGTTTTAGAGCATCTTCCTCAAAGTTGTTGAAATTCCCATCATATGCCAGGAACACTTGCTGCAAAAGATCACTTGCAAAACTTGTTAAAATACTTACTTGAGAAGATCAAAGACTACATCCTTCAATATGGATTACATTTCAATGTCAAGAAAATGAAAATCCTTACCACTAGACCAATAGACAATGTAAAAATAGATGTAAAAAAATAAGTTGTCAATAATTTTGTTTGACTTAGATCTGCAATCAGAATCCATGGTAACAGCAGTCAAGAAATCAAAATACCCTGTTAGAGAAGTTTCTGGATGCGCATAGGGATTTGATTCTTAGAAGGTCCCATTCATCTATTTTATCTTCTCCTGGTTGTAAATTTTTCAGAATACTGGGAAGACTCTTTATGTTGTGGATT
>NW_006400032.1:2690903-2720850 GCF_000299155.1 Elephantulus edwardii
AAAAAAAAGAAATCAAAATACATGTTACATGGGGGAAATCCACTGTCAAGGACTCTTTAAAGTACTAAAAAAACAATGAGGTCATTTTAAAGACTAATGTATACCTGACAGAAGCCATGATACTTTCAATTGCTTCCTATGCATTTGAAAATTGAATAACAAATAAGAAAAACTAAAGAAAAATCGATACCTTAGAGCTGTGGGGTTGAAAAAGAGTATATAATATCTCAAGGACTGTCAAAAGAATAAACAAATCCATCTTGTAGGAACTGCTACCAGAGTGCTTCTTTCATTTATTTTTTAAAGACTTTATTTTTAATTGGTATTTTAATGAAAGTTTATAGAGAACTTGGATTTCCATTCATTTATTGTTGCATGTTTTCCTCCCTTCCTACCCCCTGCGCAGTTCACTTTTCTCTTTGAAAAAACATTCTTTCATTGTTATACTATTCCCAACCTCCTGTCCACTTTACTATGTAGCTCTTATTCTGGACTGCTGTCATGCAAATAATCTTAATCAGATACTCCTTTTAAGCAGTTCTTTCCTTCATCTGTTTCCATGCAGTGTACATTATTTATCCCTTCTTTTCTTAGTTTTTCCCAACCCCAATGGCAGTCCTGTTTTAAAACAGTGGCATTATGCCACAGTGGTCCTTTCATGACTGAGATACTTCACTCAGCATAATGTACTCCAGGATCACCCATTTTGTATAATATTTCATGAGTTCCTTGCTTTTCAATGCAGCATAGTATTCCATTGTGTGAATATACCATGGCTTCTCTATTCATTTGCTTGTTGATGGGCATTTAGGTTGTTTCCAACTCTTTGCTATTATGAACACAGCCACGATAAACATGGGTATGCATATATCTACTTGGGTGGTGATTATGATTTCTTTGGGGTATATCCCCAGTAGTGGAATTGCTGGGTCAAAATGGTATTTCTATTTGCAACTTTTTGAGAAAGTGCCATACAGCCTTCAATAGTGGTTGCACCATTTTATACTCCCACCAACAGTGAATAAGGATTCCAGTTTCTCCACAACCTCACCAGCATTTGTTGTTTACTGCTCTGTTGAATTTTGCTATTCTTACTGGGGTGAGATATCTCACAGTTGTTTTCAGAGTGCTTCTTATAAGCAAGAGCAGTGAAACTTCATCTCATTTATGTTGTGTATGTTGTCAGGGAGGATGAATCTTTAGTAAAGGATATTCTGAGAGAAAGGTTAAGATTCAGAGAAAGAGAGGAAGACCACAAAAAATATATATTGACACAGTGACTGTAGGGATGGGCTACAGCATATCAGAGATCATGAAGATAGCACAGATTAGGGAAAGGTTTTTCCTAGAGTCATTATGAGTCGTAGTTGACTCAATAGCACCCAATGACAATAGCATGTTAGTAACTGGCCAGGGTTCTCAATGCTAATTAGGCAAGTTACGCTGAGTCCAGATCTGATTTTGCTTGAACCCAAGTTACCAGAAGCTCCTTCCTGGACATGTTTCTACATCTCCTTCCAAGGCTTCAGTGCTTCAGTGCTCCCTTCATGCTTTTTCTATATCTCCCTTAAATACTGTAGAAGATGGTTCGAAAACTGCTAGAATAACTTACAGATAGGGAATTGCTGAAAGTTCAAGCTGGATTTAGAAGAGGCCATAGCACACGGGGTACCATTGCTAATGTGCATGGATCCTGGTTGAAAGCAAAGAATACCAGAAGATTGTCTATTTGTGTTTTATTGACTATGCAGAGGCATTTGACTGTGTGAATCACAACATATTATGGCTAACATTGAAAAGAAAGGAAATCCCAGAACACTTCATTGTGCTTTTGCAAAACCTGTTCCTAGACCAAGAGACTGTTGTGTGAACAGAGAAAGGGAACCCTATGTGGTTTAAAATTAAGAAAAAAACATGTCATAGCTGTATCCTTTCTCCATACTTACTCAATCCGTTATGCTGAGCAAATAATTCGAGAAGCTGCACTCTGTGAAGAAGAATGTGGCATCAAGATTACAGGAAGACTCACCAATAATCTTCATTATGCAGATAATATAACTTTGCTTGCTGAAAGTGAAGGAGACTTGAAACACTTGCTACAGAAGATCAAAGACTGTACCCGTCAATATGGATTGCATTTCAACATCAAGAAAACAAAAATTCTCACCACTACACCTAAAGCAGGAGTGGCATCTACTTCCTAAATAACATGCCTCCAGAAACCCTAACTGTTGCACACTTTCCTCCCTGCTCACACCGCCCCCTCCCAGTTCACTTTACTCTTTGAAAAGTAAAAAAAAAAAATCTTTCATTGTTATACAATCGTCCCCTCCCAGTCCATGACACTACGCAGCTTTCATTCTGGACACTACGCAGCTTTCATTCTGGATTCTTGTCAAGCCAATAATTCTTAACCCTATATTCCTCCTAAACAGTTCTCTCCCTCATCTGTTTCAATGCAGTACACGTTATTTATCCCCTCTTTGTTCCCCCCCCCCACTCCGATGTATGTCTCACTTTACAACAGTGGCACTATATGCAGTATTTTTTTTGTGACTGAGATATTTCACTCAGCATAATGTCATTGAGGGTCACCCATTCTGTTTAATATTCATGAGTTCCTTGTTTTTCAATGCAGCATAGTATTCCATTGTGTGAATATACCACAGCTTCTCTATCCATTCATTTGTTGATGGGCACTTGGGTTGTTTCCAACTCTTTGCTATTGTGAACTAAGCCGTGATAAACAAGGGTGAGCATATATCTAGTTGGGTGGCAGTGCTGGTTCCCAGTAGTGGAATTGCTGAGTCAAATGGTATTTCTATTTCCAACTTTTTGAGAAAGCATTATACTATCTTCCACAGTGGTTGCACCATTTTATACTCCCACCAACAGTGAATAAGGGTTCCAGTTTCTCCACAACCTTGCCAGCATTTATTGTTTGCTGCTCTGTTGAATTTGGTATTCTGACTGGGGTGAGATGATATCTCATAGTTGTTTTCATTTGCATCTCTCTTAGAGCTAGGGATTTTGAACATTTCTTCATGTGTTTGTTTCCCACTCTGTGGCTTTCCTTTTTGTTCATAGGATCACTATGAGTCATTCTTGACTCGAAGGAAATCAACTACAACAGACCTAAGGCAACATCATGATAAGTGGAGAAAAGATTGAAACTGTCAATACTTACTTCATCTTACTTGGATCAACAGTCAGTACACTTGGTACCAACAATCTGATGATCAAGAAACATACTGCACTGGGAAAGTCTGCAATCAGGGACCTCTCCAAATTATTGTGGAGCAATGATGTTAGTCGAGAACTAAGGTGCACCTGATTCAGTCCATGGTCTTTTCAATCATTTGCAATGCATCTGAGAGCTGGAAAAGAAATAAGGATGACAAAAGAAAAGTTTATGCCTTTGAACTGTGGTGTTGGAGAAAAGCACCAAAAATCCCTTGGACGGACAAGAATGAACAAGTATAGGAGAGGGTGCAGCCAGAGTGCTTTTTGAAAGGAAAAATGATGAGGCTTTTTCTCACAAATGTTGGGCATGTTGCTAAATGAGGCTATTCCTTGGAAAGACAACACGTTTGGGAAGGTAGAGGACAGCGAAAGAGAGGAAGACTCTCAACCAGGTGGACTGACACAGTGCCTGCTGCAATGGTGTGTCAGCAGTTGTAAGGATGGAAAAGTATAGGATAAAGTTTAGATCTGTTGTTCATAGGGTTATGTGAGCTGTACTCAACTCAACAGCACCTAACAACAACTCTAACGTTTAAGGAGCTCTCAGAGTGGATTGGTCACGCACTTCACGCGCTTAGCTCATAGACACAAGTTTGGCAGTTCAAACTCATCTAGCAGTTCTATGAGAGAAAGGCCTTGCAAAATTCTAAATTCCATTGGCAGTTAATTATTTACTCAGAAGTGTATACATCAGAACACTGCTCTCTTTCAATTTTATTGTACTTTTTGGCCCGGGGTATGGGTTTTAAATGGACATTGTCTGTACCAGCTTCATTAAACAAAATATTTGTTTAATTTGTAAAATTAAAAAAATTATAGCATAGAAAAATACTCTGTAGGCAAGTTCTACTTCAAGGTCTCTAGGAATCCAAATCAACTTGGTAGCACCCAATAACAACTACCACTCCACTGGCTGAAACTAATTCAGGCCATAAATGTCTTCTGGATGGGATGTTAAAAACCTGAACATGAACCAGCATGGACTCTGGTCCCTGTTTCTGCATTCAAAGCACTCCCTTTCATTCTGCTCCATATGCAGAATAGATCAAGTAGTGCTTTGACTCATTTTGCAATACATCTTTTAATCCAAATTTCATTCTAGGTGGAGTTATTAGCACCAGTAAGACAAAATACCCTTGAGTCCAAACCTGATAATGCATGGGTCCCCAAAGGCCCTCACTCATACACAATGTCTCAAAGAAGATGAGTTGTTGTTGTTGTTGTTGTTGTGTGCCATCGAGTCAGAACTGACCCATAGCTGATCCTCCAGTGGATTTTCAGAGGCTATAAATTGCATGAGAGGAGATTTCCCATCCTTCTCATGCCGAGATGCTGATGGCTTCGAACTACATGCCTTTGGGATTCTGCACAAATGTAGAGGTATTATTCCTAACTGGAGCACAGATAACTCATTCACGGAAGAGGGAAGATCAAGTGGAAGGAAACAGATGCAATGAGGTAGATAGATGGAGTTACAAATTATCTTCATTTGTTTATTAAAAATAAAAAACAGAAGGCTACATAAATATAGGAATGTATCTTATCATTCATGCAGGAAAGATATTCACATGTATGTAAACCCACATTCCAGAAACATTAGCAATTGGTCTAGAATGTAATATTTTCACACTGTTAGGAAAATAGTTAGCCCTTGGGAATGATGGTGCCAACAACTTCCGGTATACATTAACCCATGAAAAGTCAAGGCATATTCACCTGAGCAAAAAATGCAGGAAGGAGCTGCTTTAATTAAGCCAACCTTGGGAAGGAGTCTTTGGCAAATCTCCCAGGTATCTATTTCTAGATGCTGAAAGAATTAATTTGGGAGAAAGCAGAAAAGCCAATCTGAATTCTTTTTCAAAGTATTATGAGGTAGATTACTACTAATACCAGGAGACACTGTTCACATAGCTCTAGCCTCTGTTAAAACTGGGCTGAATGCTTCCTTCCCTGCTAATGGCAAGAAGGAACATTGTGTTGCCCGTCCCGTTGTGAATTCCTTCCCACCAAGAGGACTACTCAAAACTCCCATAAAATTCATCCCTGTATAACCAACAGACTATTCAACGCTCCAAATTGCAAGAGAGACTTCTAAATGGGTCTTTTAGAATAAAATTTGTTTCCTGAGGAAGAAATTGGAATGGTCGTTTGGTGCATTGAAAGCCTGTATTTATCCAGGGAACAGGAATTTCTTTTGGAGTTACTTTCCCCTGAAATGTTCAATCTTGCTGTTACATTTAAAAACAGGCAAAAAGGTTTCTCAGGCAGCCCAGTATTTACTAGGCTTCCAAAGCATTTAGCAATGACAGCAGCCAAGGCTCTGGCTAGAATGGCCATCAGCGGCTGACAACTGTGTCAAGGCTGTGCACCATTTTAAAAAATACTTGACTTGACTCCGTTTCCTTTCTGACCCAAACCCCATTAAGCCTAAAATCCTTATCAGATCTGTTTGTGCCTTATGTCTAATTTTAAGGGAGAATATTCTGAGTTAAGGGGTGATTAACAATATTTCTTTTTCAGATTTTCTTTTTTTTAATTATTATTAAATTTTATTAGTTTTAATGAACATTTACAGAGATTTTGGGTTTTCATTCATTCATTGTTGCACTGTCTTCTCTACCCTCCTCCCCAGTTTGTTCTTCCCCCCCCCCGAATGTCTTTTAATTGTCCAGTTGCCACAGTGCTTGTCAAAGCCAGTTCTGATTAATCTCCTTTGTCAGTGTGTCCTTTGCTATTCCCGATCACTCCTCCCTGAGAGAGACTTCACCCTGATTCATAAGGAAAAGGGGATGGTGTATTCTCTTAGCTACTTCCTGCTGAAAAGGGACGCTGTGGGTTTCAGGGTGAAGATCTTCTCTCACTACTCTAAAGGGCCCCTTTGGCAATAGGAAACACGTAGACTATCGTGGAGACTGATTTTGGAATTTAGATGCACTGTTATAAATTGTGCTTAGCCATACATGTTCATATCCTTGAAGACGTATCATGGATGTGTTGCAGCCTAGAAGACACAAATTTAACTAACAAATTAAAAGTACATGAGTCAAAAATTGAAAAGCAATAATATTCTGAGTAGAGGTTCTAATAGTGGCACAAATCAAGTTTAAGAGGGAAGGTGGTTCTTACAATAAAAGGCCTATAGACTAGCACTTTTTCTATTATAGTGTCGAGGTTAGGAACCACAAGATGTAGAGGCTCAGCTATGTTCTTAAGTCCTGGAGCAAATTCCATCTACCACTGGGTTGTTTTACCACTTGGAAGTTCGCATGCAAGGTAGAGGTGAAGTAAGGAACTGCTTATGAGGTTTTCCTTCCATTCCAACAACTAAGAAATAGTGAGAAGAGTTGGGACCTCAGAAGGCTTTTAGGACCAAATAGTAGGCTCTGTGTCCAGGAGAAAATTAATATACTTACCAGTAATGTTAATGCTCACCCACAGCTCTTCTGGGAGGATCTAAATCATTGAAGCGTCCTCCTTTGTTTCCAGCTGTGAGCTGGGGCCTGTCAGTCCTGTCTGCCATGAGGACCTGATGTGGGCCACCTTGGCCAAGTGTCCTTCAGAGTCACACTTAAAGCAAGTGAGTGGGAGCTTCCTCTCTATTCCCTTGCCTATCTGTGGCTCTCGTCTGTGATCTTTTTCAGATTTTCTAAAACGTGTATGTTGATGTCAGTAGACACCAAGATCAGTGGGTATCACGCAGGTTTCCATCTGTCAAAAGAGAGTCAGATGCTCAACTTTACAGACCTGTGTATTCTAACCCCCATCCAGGTGGCCGAAGGTCATTGCCACATTGTTTCTGTTCTCTCATTTTGTCAAATTTAAAAGTATCAGAGCACCGAGACCCCTAATGCTTCCTTAGGAGAAAGACAAATAGAGATCCTATCATGAAGGCATTTTCCTGCTCCAACATAAGAAGTTTCTGTTGGCTCAACATTGAAGCATTTCCTTAAATATTTCCCCTTGGAACTCAAAGCACTGTTTATTCCACCCCTGATATTTGTACTTCTAATACTCGCCTTTTATATGCTCTCCTGATCCTTGTTTGGCTGTATTATAAACATCCTTAATCATTTCATTTCTTCCTCTCCGTGACCCCCTTCCTGCCTGTGTAATGCATAATAAATTATTACTTGATTAAAAATAAATAACAATTGAGTCATTTCTAACTCATAGTAACTTCATGTATATCTGAATACAATTATTCTCTACAGGATGGTTGTTTTTTGGAAAGGAGATTTCCAGCCTTTTCTTCTGCAGCATCTGTGCATGAACTGCCAATCTTGGGATTAGCATCCAAGCATGTTAACTGTTAAAACTGCCAAAGGACTCCATTACTAGATTAGTTGTGGCTTTTTCTGACTTTTTTTCTTTTTCAACAATTTCTTAATGTTTGATGAAGTGGCATTGTACTTTTTTAGTACTTCTATGTAAGGTTGTATAACCACATCATCTTTATGTTTAAACACCAAGCTTTTCTGTCACTGCTAACCGAGAGATCACACCTCTCTATCAGCTAAAATCCAATAATGGCTTTCAGGGAAAAATATGGTCAATCTCCTCCTCTGCAATTTACAGCTTCAAAAATCCAGTAGTAGGTCAGCTGTGAATTAGTTCTGACTCAACGGCAATGACAGACAGAGATTTACCTCTGTGGGTGGTGGTTGGTTAACTGATACAGCCGGGGCTTAGCTACAGCAGCCTGGAAGGGATAATTCAACTGAGTGGACTGTGCTCTACACAACACTCATCATACACTTCCTAGAGTCAGAGGGCCAAATCAGAGATGCTCTCCTAGCAGTGGCAGAAAAGAAAAAAGGTAAGTGGAAGCACAAAAAGACTCTTAAAACTGAAGCTTGAAACTGATATGCTTTCACTTTAACGTCTTTCTATTGGTTGACGCAAAACATATGGTCAGAAACAAAATTAAGAGGACAAGGAAATACACTCCATCCAATACCAGGAATCAGGAGATCATGCAACGTATTGCTTTGGGAAAATCTGCTGTCAGGGACTTCTCCAAAATACTAAAGAGCAATAATGTTTGAAGACTAAGGTATGCCTGATTCAGGCCATTCTCTTTTCAATAACTTGCTATGCATCTGAGAGCTGGACAATGAATAAAGACGAAAGAAGAAGAATTGATGGCTTTGAACTGTGATGTTGAGCAAGAGTACTGAATATCTCATGGACTGTCAAAAGAACAGATATGTCTTAGGACAAAAGCACTACCAGAGTGCTTGATAGAGGCAAAGATAGTGAAGTTTCATCTCTTATACTTTGGGCGTGTTACTAAGACAGGCTATTCTTTGGAAAGAGGTGTTATTCTTAGAAAGGTGGTCAGTGAAAGAAAGGTTTCCAAAGAGATGAAATTGATGCAGGGACTGTAGCAATGGGTTCAGTTGTGTCAGAGATAATGAGGATGGCACAGGATAGGACAGAGTTCAGGTCTGTTGTTCATAGGGTTGCTATGAGTCATACTTTACTCGACAGCACCAACAACAACAACATTAGTAAAGGGAATTACAAAGTTACATGGCAAACAGCATGGATGCAGGGAGGAGTAAAGAAATGAGGTAAAAAAAAACACCACATAATCTACCAAGTGTCCAACACATTCTGAACTGTTAAACAAGATTAGTTCAGGAACTAGTGTTTAAATTCATGATTTATCTTACTATCATCAAATAACTGCTATTTTTAGCAGGACTGTCACTGTTCATCAGAGATATTGTGGCCTTCAAGGGCTTATAGAACTTGACTTTCAAAGTACGAAGCAGTGTGAAGAGCGAGCCTGTTTGGGAAGGAAGTCGCAAGCCCCTGGCAGAACCACATCGGGATGATCACTGGAACACTTAGGAGCAGTTAATGTTATTCTATACTCTCAAACTACAGGTTTTCCTAAATTAAAATGGAAGGTAGTGTTTACTAAGTGTCTACTATATTCCAGGTCATTTCTATCCATTATTTGGTTGAGGTTGTTCTTGTTGGCGCTGCTACTTCTGTTAAGAGCCTTTGAGTCAACTTCCCATCACGATTTCTTAACTCTCTCATTGCTGTCAACTCAGAACCAACTCATAGCTGACACTCCAAATGGGTTTTCAGAGGCTGTAAATCATATGGAAACAGATTGGCCATCTTCCTCCAGAGGAGATACTTAGGTGGATTTGAATCACCAGAGAGTCAATTCTGTTAGGTCCGCAGCACAGCTCCCCACAGTTAGACCACCAGAGTTCCCATTAAGATGCACAGCCTCAGAAACCATATAGAAGGTAGCTAAAAGTCAAGCAATTCAATAGCAGTGAGTTTGAACTTGACGTGTCTGTTTTCTGGGACATTCTTTCTTTGAATCTTTATCATTGTGCTTAAGGTTAAAGTTATCTGTCTGTTTTCTCGACTGGACCATACATAAATTGCGTAAAGCCAGGAGCTCTATCTTTCAGCTTGGTCTCTAATGTGGGTTGCTTAGCTGATTATTTGAAGTATTGAAGACTAAAACGTTTTCCAAAGTACTTTGCATGTGGTGATGTGTTAGGAAAGGTTGCTGTTATTGTTATTAGGTGGCATCAAGTCAATTTCAACTCATAGTGACCCTGTGAATAATAGATCTGAACCTCCCCTCTCCTGCACCATCCTTAGGATCTCTGTATACACTCAGCTCCACTGTTAAAATCACTGTGCCAATCCATCTTGTTGAGGGTCTTTCTCTTTATCTGACCCTCCACCAATGGACAGAGTATACTAATTACTAATTACCATAGAGTTGATTCCAACTCATGGTGGTCCCATGAATACAGAAAAGAGCCTCCCTGAAAGGTTTTCATGGCTATGACTTTTCAGAAGCTTATCACCTGGCCTGATTATAAGGTACCACTGGTCAAGGGGTGGGGTCAAATTACCAACCTTTCTGCCAAATGCTTAACCATTTGCACCCTCCTCTATAACTCTATTTCATGGTATAATTCTATCTCTTTAAATTCCAATGTAAGTAATTGAAAAGAGCACTTAACATGCAGTCAGTCATTTTCACACAGATTATAAAAATTCATCTCCCTAACAACATTATGAAATATAAGTGAAGAAAGTAAGATTTAATAAAGTCGATGAACTCAAGATCAAGATCAGCAGTGGGACTCGAACGCAGCAGCGCTGACTCAACACTCCCAGTGCTTCCTCTTTCACCACAACTGAAGCTGAGTCCTCTCATCCTCTTCTATCAGAGCCCAACACTTAGGCTTTGCCCTTTGTGGTAAAATTTTCACTTGGCCTTTGAAATGCCAAAACTATGTGATCACCTAGTCATCACATTGGTAAGCAAAGAATGTATTTCTTTTTCTTTCTCCACAACTAGGCATAACAGCATAGTAATAAGATTCATTTTCTTCCAAGATCTAGAAACTCTCCCAAAATAAGACTTGACAAAAATATTTCTAATGGTTTTGGATTAAATACCCCAAGGTGAAGAGAAGTACTTGTTTCAGTGTATCACTTTAAAGTCACGCTCCATATTTTCATTTCTAAGTGTTCCCCTCTAACTATTCTATGTAGCCAAGAGAGAATATGAGACTTTGGAAAGACACTTTACAATCTATACCAGCAGCTTCTTTTTTTAAAAAGGTGGAAAGTACTGAGCAACAGGCAAGGAAAATAATACTTTCAACTACTTGTTGACCACTTCATATTCAATGAATGATCTGCTACTCTAAGTGGTAAATCCATCAAGAAAAGCATATTTAAAATATATTCTAAATTGCATTTTATGGATGAGGAAGAAAAGGGAGACTTTAAACAATTTAAGCAAGGTAGTTTTATTTTTTTTAACACTGTTTCCATCTTGAAAACTATTTATGTAAAAAAAGTCTAAATATTTTTTTTTTTAGTGCTGTAGAGAAAATATTATGATTTAAGTATGAGAAGGCTGAATTTCAGGCTTCCAAGTCAGCAATCTCTCCTCTCATATAAAGTGAAGTTTTAGCTAGAAAATTTCTGTCCACAAAACACTAACCCATGGATGACTTTGAAAGGCTAAAAATAAGTTCATTGGCTATCATTGATTCATTCAACAAATACTTAGATGTTGGGCACACCAACAACTTGCACCCCAAGGCAAAGGTCAAATAAGAAAGTCACTGGTTCCCTTGCCTCTTGCAGGTAGCCTCCTGCTAACTCTTGTGGTCCTGGGCCCTCAATAAAGTCTCTCTTTCAGTGAACTGGGGAGTGGGGGACAAGCTCAAATACTTAGAAGCTAAGTATAAATGTCGTTCCTGGGATTTCAATGAGGAGCCCTAGAAACATCGTCTCTGTCCTCAGAGAGGTCACTGCCCAATATGAAAGGCAAACTTGGTCAATAATTACTGAATGTGGTACTTCTAAGGAACAGTAGAAGATATCTGAGATAGTATAAGAGTAGGACCTAATCTTGGCTGAGAAGAAACTGGAATGCTTCTCCAAAGAGTGAAACTTGAACTCAAAACAAGAGTGGGTGGAAGCTAATGAGGAGGAGATAAGAGGGGCCAAGGGAGGAAATGGCCAATGGCCCTCTGGCAGAAGGATAACGTGTTCAAACAACAGAAAGAAAATTGGTACATTGACTAGTGATCTTGCTTCTCTTCAGCTTAGTCTTTCCTTGCGCTAATTTTTCAAAACCAACATGATGAGAGTTACCTTGATTAGAATCCAGAAAGAAACAGATGAACTTGGCATTTCTCTATTTCTGGGAATCTCATATAAATAAATCCCTAAATACAGAACCCAGAGATTTTCTGGAAATATTTCTCTCAATACCTATGACTGAAATGGGATTTAAAGTGGCTGATCCTCTTTCAATTCCTGGGGGATTTTGCATGTGTTTTAAAGTCTCAGAATAAATTACTAAACCGAGTGTCACTTGGAGAAAGAAAAAAAAAATCTTACCTAGATGGTCTCAAAACAAGCTAGTTCCCAGAAAGCTATATCTGAATGAACATCAAGGTTTGTTTCTAAAACCAACCCACATCCTGATGCTGTGGTCACTTGCTTCTTTGGATCCAGAATCAACCCCAAAACCAATTGCAAGACCACAAATCAATATGCAATTCCTGGTTAGACAATTCCTGTAAACCCATCAGAAGCTTACAGCATTTAAAGTTACAAAAGATCCCAAGGGGGAGGGAGGGTGAAACTAGATAGTTTATGTTGGAACAACAGAACAGTGTTAGAGTGTCAAAGCATAATGGGCCACAGAATCTCTAAGAGCTGGATCCAATTTGGGGATGTTGTCACTGGGGAGAACAGGGCGGTGCACATGTGTGTGAGCATTTTCTTGTTGTTCAGACCACAGTTTACTTTGGAACAGGTTCCCCTAAGCAGAAGCTACATGGAACACTGAGAACATCATGTACATCTCCTCACGTCAGTTTTTCCTGGAATATTCAACACAAGTAGCTTGAAGTCCATCAGAAAACACATTTTTCTCCCATTCACAAAACTTAATTCCATGTCTGAGACCTGAAGTACAGAAATAGGAAGTACTAGACTTGTTGACATGAAATTCAAAATGGAATTCCTCTTGACTATGGGAGTTTGGTAGTACTTCAAAGCTCTGAGAGTGTGGCTAGCTAAATGATAAGGACAGTCACATTCCCTACTCCTTTTCCCTACAAGTTTCTTTTATCCTGATTGCATCACTTGTTGAAGAGGCAAAAGGACCTTCTCCAGGCCTTATATTCTAAACCTGGAAATGTTTTAGACATGTTAAGAGGAGGGTTGGGAAAACAACTATGAGATATCATCTCACCCCAGCAACAATAGCAAAATTCAACAGAGCAGTAAACAATAAATGTGGTGAGGTTATGTAAAGATTGGAACACTTATGCAATGCTGGTAGAAGTGTAAAATGGTGCAACTACTAGTGTGGAAACTATAGAACAATATCATTGATTTCCCACGCAAGCAAGATTCTACTAAAGATTATCCAAAAATGACTGGAACAGCACATTAGCAGAGAACTGCCAGAAGTCCAGGCTGGGTTTAGAAGGGGTCGTGGTACTAGAGGTATTGTAGCTGATGTTAGCTGGATCTTAGCTGAAGGCAGGGAATACCAGAAGAATGTCTATCTGTGTTTCATTGATTATGCAAAGGCATTTGACTGTATGGATCATAACAAACTGTGGCTGACTGTGAGAAGAATGGGAATCCCAGAACACTTGATCATTCTAATGCGAAACCTATACTTGGACCAAGAGGCAGTCATCAGAACAAAGCAAGGAAACACTGCATGGTTCAAAATTGGGAAAGGCGTATGCCAGGGATGTGTCCTATCTCCATACCTTTCAATGTGTATGCAGAACAGACTATCTGAGATAGCTGGGCTCTATGAGGAGAAGTGTGGCGTCAGGATTGGTGGAAGATCTATTAACAATCTGTGTTATGCAGATGATACAACCGTGCTTGCTGAAACTGAGGAGGACCTGAAATGCTTGCTGCAGAGGGTCAAGGACTGCAGCCTCCAGTATGGATTGAAGCTCAATGTCAAGAAGACAAAGATTCTCACCACTGGACCAATTGGCAGCATCAGGATGGTTGGTGAAGAGATTGGGATTGTTAACAACTATAGTCTGCTTGGCTCCACAGTCAACACTCTTGGCAACAGCAGCCAGGAAATAAAAAAACGCATCGCCATGGGAAAGTCTGCTGTTAGGGACCTCTCCAAAGTACTGAAGAGCAATGGTGTCTCTCTGGAGACTAAGGTGCATCTGATACAGGCCATGGTCTTCGCAATCACTTGTTATGCATCAGAGAGTTGGACAATGACTAAGGAGGATAAAAGGAGAATTGATGTATTTGAGCTGTGGTGCTGGAGAAGAGTGTTGAATGTACGTACCCTAGACTGCCAAGAAAACAAACAGATTCATCCTGGAGAGGGTTAAACCAGGCTGCTGCTTGGAGGCAAGGATTCTGAGGCTTCGTCTGACATACTTTGGACATGTTGTAAGGAGGGAAAGGTCCTTGGAGAGGGACATCATGTGTGGGAGTGTGGAGGGATGGCGCAGAAGGGGAAGACCTTCTATGAGGTGGATTGATTCAGTGACTGGGGTAATCGGGATGGGTGTGTCAGAGGCAGTGAGATTGGCACAGGATAGAGCAGGGTTTAGGGCTGTTATACATAGGGTCGCTATGAGTCGCAAGCGTCTCAACAGGCACATAACAACAACAACTATGGAAGTCGGTTTGGTGCTTTCTTAAAAAGTTGGGGGGAAGGGAGTTCTGGTGGCCTAGTGGCAAGAGGCTGCACTGGGATCCCAAAGGCACACAGTTCGAATCCACCAGGTGTTCCACTGGAGAAGGAGGGGCAATCTCCTCCTGTGTCATACAGATCGGATTCAACCATACACAACAAGGGGGGGAAGGTGGAGTTGGAAATAGAAAGACCATTTGTCTCAGCAATGCCACTACTGGGAATATACCCTAAAGAAACCAGAGCCACAGCTCCAATAGATGTATGCACAACCATATTCATTTTTGCATTATTTACAATAGCAAAGAGTTAGAAGCCACCCAAGTGCCCTTCAAAAAACAAATGGAGAGAAACGCTATGATATAGTCATACAACAGAATAATACACAGCACTGAAATAAAAAGAACTTGTGACACATTACACAAACATGGGTGACCCTGGAGGACATCATGCTGAGGGAAATAACTCAGCCACATAGGGACAAGTACTGCATAGCACCAGTGTTATAAAGCAGGACCGACACGGGAACTTGGTAGGAGAACAAAAAAAGATGGGATAGATTAGGAATACTGCATCAGAACATATGAAGGAAAGAACTGATTAAAAGAAATATATGATTAGGCATTATATGTATGACAACAGCCCTGAATAAGTGGTACATTACAGAGGACTGGGGAGGTTAGGGGCCGAGGGAGGTAATTGTGTAATAATGAATGAATGTTTTTTTAAAAAATGAACTGGGGGAGGCGGAAGGGAGGGAGAGGGAGTAAAATGTGCAACAATGAATGAATGAAAACCAACTTTTCTGTAAACTTTCATTAAAATAAAAATTAAAATTACCTTATTTATAAAAAAGAAAAGAGGATTGGAAACAGCTAGGAGGTAGAAGAGTTAATAAGAGACATAGTAGTATCTTCACAGCACTTGGGAGCAATGATTTTGAAAATCACTACCTGACTTACAAGGGACTGGAGAGCATTATGCTAAGTGAACTAACTCAGTCCCATAAGGACAAATAATGTATATGACCATTATTGTAGAAACAGATAACTAGTAAAACGTGTATGAGGATCCAAGGGGGAAAGGGTAGGAGCAGAGGGGTGAGGGTGGGCAGGGGGGTAATCACAGGGTCACACGATTTGATGAGTAGAGGGAGGTGTGGATAAAGGAAATAAGAAAGACCTGGTGTGAAAAATAATATATACGAACTTTGGTAGCAGTGGTGGTATGTGCTTTCGAGTTGCTTGCAACTCATAGTACCCTATGTACAATGGCCCTGAAGCCTGCTCTATCCTGTGCAAACCTTATTGCCTCTTACACTCCTACCCTCATTACCCCAGTCACTGAATCAATCCATCTCATCAAGGGTCATCCTCTTATGTTGTCCCTCCTCCCCTCCAAGCATGATGTCCCTCTCCAAGGACTGGTCCTCCTTGCAACATGCGCAAAGTATGTCAGATAAAGCCTTAGAATCCTTGCATCCAAGGAGCAGACTGGTTTCACACACTCTAGGACAAATCTGTTTCTTCTCCTGGCAGTCCATGGTATATTCAGTATTCTTCTCTGGCACTACAGCTCAAAAACATCGATTCTTTTTCTATCATCCCAAGTCATTAACTGACCAGCTTTCTGATGCATAGTAAGTAATTTTGAAGATTATGGCCTGTATCAGGTGCACCCTAGTCTCCAGACTGACATCATTGCTTTTCAGTACTCTGAAGAGGTCCCTGACTGCAGAATTTCCCAATGCAATTCTTCTTTTGATTTCCTGGCTGCTGGTACCAAGAGTGTTGATTGTGGAGCTAAGCAAACAAAAACTATTAACAATCCCTTCACCATCTCTCATAAGGCTGCTAATTGGCCCAGTGGTGAGAATCTTTGTTTTCCTGATGTTGAGATTCAATACATATTGAAGGCTGCAGTCTTTGATCTTCTGTAGCAAGTGCTTCAGGTCCTCCTCAGTTTCGGCAAGCAGGGCTGTGTCATCTGCATAACGCAGGTTGTGGGTGAGTCTTCTTCCAATCCTGATGCCATACTCTTCCTCATAGAGCCCAGCCTCCCAGATTATCTGTTCTGCTTAGAAATTGAAAAGATATGGAGATATGACACATGCCTGGCATACACCCTTCCCAATTTTGGAGTCAGACATGCTACTGTTGCACCACAATGTACTCCCTTCTCAATTTTGAATCAAGCAGTGTTTCCTTGTTCTGTTCTGATGACTGCCTTATGGTCCAAGTATAGGTTTCGCATAAGCACAATCAAATGTTCTGGGATTCCCATTCTTCTCAGTCAGGCACAGTTAAGTAAGCCAGTATAAAATTAAAATTTTACTTAAAAAGAGAGAGAGAGAAAAAGAGACATAGTAGTGTCTTGACAAAACATCAGAATCTTGAGGTGTGAGTTTAATTGTGTCCCTGCCTGACAGGGACTGTCTGTGAGCAATGAAGCTGATTCCCATGGTGCCGGTCCTTGGAAAAGGACATCATGCTTGGAAAAGTTGAGGGCCAGCGGAGGAGAGGAAGCCATTCAACAAGATGCTTGACACAGTGACTGTGACAGCGGGATTGCGCATGATGGAAACGGTGGGGATGGCACAGGACCAGGCCAGGTGTTGATCTGTTGTTAACAGGGTCACTTTGCATCAGAGGTGACTTAACAGCTCGTAACACTTCCCCTTTTTGTAATGGAGGAAAGCTAGTATTTCGTGTACTTCAGCATTATTGAGAGGGTTTTAAAAAATGGATTTTTTTTTCCATGGTGAAAGACCATGCACAGTTAGGGTCGGATTATTGGTTCGTTTAACTCCAAGCGACCCTCTGGAATGAGCACCTGTCAATCTTCGCTCTCACGACAGGCTCTGCTCCTTGGTGTGGCTGGTCTGTGGAGACACACCGAGGATGGCCATGGCGGCAGCACGTACCTGAGGGTGCCCAGGCTCCTCCACCTCCCACGCACCCTCTCTCCACCATCAGGCACTTCTCTGCCTCGGCCATTGACATCAGCCCAACAGTTGCACATTACCATCACCAAGGGAACTTTTAAAAATTACTGATGTCTGGGTCCTACCCCAGAAGCTCCTATTTAATTGGTCTGGACTGCTAGCAATTCATATTTTTTAAAGCAGTGCAGGTGACTCTGGTGGGCAGTGAAGATAAAGAATCCCTGTTTTGGAGGCCCACGAATGAAAATTACAATAATAATAAATATTTATTGGACATTTACAGCGTGCTAAGCACTATGCTAGGTATTTAAATGCATATCTTATGTAATCCTCCAGAAGCTCTTTGGTAGAAGTACTTTTCCTATGGCCCTTTGCTGAGATAGACTGAGACTTCTATTACCTCAGGGCAGTACACACATACCAAGCATTGAGGTCAGGATCCAGTTCAGTCTCAAACTCCAGAACCCTAGGGACACCAATTCTCCCCCTCCCCCAGGCTCTGTCTCCCACTGGAACCACGTAACTGGTAAATAAGTTGGGAAAACTCTGAGAAATCTGACCATAATTGGGAAACAGAGAGAAGATGAAAAATCTTGTCATGTTAGAATGTATCACGAAAGTCTTGGTATGTAGTGTTGTCTGAGTGTCTTTCTTGTCTCCTATCTCAAATATGACCCTGGAATATATCAAATTCTTTGGTTTAAAAAAAATTCTTTGGTTTAATTTTATACTGCATTCCATAAGGCAGTGTTATCTCACGCTCCAATTTCACACTACAAAGAAGAGTAGAAATGATGACAATTAAAAGAGAAGGGACCCAGGGACCTCAAAATCTTTCCCAGTCTAAGGGAGACGCCCTTTTCTTTCCCTCACCCCACAAGCCACAGCAGTATGAAGTACATCAGAAGCTTATGCCATGTGTAGGCTGGAGAACCTCTGTTTCCGGTGTTTGGTTAGGGCAAAACTCATTCTCATTAAAATATTCTGGTTCTGTGGCTTCCTAGCTGTGTTCACAGAGCCCTGGGAGAGGGAACAGTATCTTCGAGGAGAAGAAGGAGGCTGAGTGGGGGTGTCTTGAGGATCCTCTCACACCACTTTACCAGAACTGCCCAACTTTTATTTCTTTGTCCTATTTCACTTCCACGTAAGCTTTGGTGTGGCAAAAGGGCAGTTCTGTTCAAAAACCACTATTGTAGGCAACATATTACAATGCATACCTATGGAATGACTGATTTGCAAAGGATTGAATTAGAATGAAATGCACTTAATCCTACACCTGGGCAGAGCCAATATGGATGATTCAGAAAGTAGCATGAGATCTTATCCTGGAAGCGGTAGCTAGCTAATAAAATGTTCTGGTTCGTAGGGTGTTAATAAGTACATACACCATCCTTGGTTTTTCCAATGCCTTCTGTGTACACCAAGTTAGCACTCAGCATTGCTCTTCACAGAAGATGAAGTGAACACAGAGACCAGTCATAAAGGACCAGGAAACCAAAAAACACTGAGGCCACTGCCATCAAGTCAAGTCTGACCCACAGTGACTTTCCATCAGATTTCTAAGGCTGTACTTTTCCGTTAACAACACATCAGGTAACACCCTCCATCAGTCACAGTCATTGCTGCTGTAGGTATGTGTTGTCAGTCAACTACAACTCATCGCGACCCTTATGAAAGACAGATGTGAAGCCTTCCTAGCCTTTGCCAACCAAGATAGGAAGAGGTCAACAAGACAGATTTACACAGTGACTGTAACAATGGGTCCAACTCTGTCGGAGATCATGAAGATTGCACTACGAGGGCTCCTTACATACATCGTTTTCCCACCGTTCAGTTTCCCCAGCCTTCGCCTTGTCTTCAGCAGCAATTGCAGCAGCAGACAGTGACATTCACTGAAGTGTGGTGTTCCTGCTGCTGTCATGAGCCAGACTCAATGTGACCCCGTGGGTGACCGAGCCTTCCTGCGCTCCATGGGGTTTTCAGCGACTGATTTTTCCAGAAGAAGATGGCCAGGCCTTGCTTCTGAGATACCTCTGGGTGAGTTTAAACTGTAAGGTTTTTATTAATAGCCAAATGCATTGATGTAAGTAACATCACTTTGCCAGATGGCATTGCATAATTTTTCCCCATGAAGTTGTTTAAGGTAGGAATTTTAATAGTATTTTCAAAATAACATATATGTCATTTTCTGGTGTTTTAAAATATTGTTTTGCTAGGCAGTAGACTTCAGGCTACTTCTGCCTGCTCCGCAGATCTTTTAAAGCTAAGAAGGGCAAGATTAACCTTCTATTTCAAGTACTCTTCAGCTTCAAGTTGGAACTGACTCATGGCAGACTGACTCTCCAGCAGCTTTTCAGAGGCAGTGAGTCGAACAGGAGGAGATTGTCCATCTTTCTCCCGCAGGGCCTCTGACAGACTTGACCTGCGAGAGAGGCTTCACTTGCGGATTAGCAGCACTCCTCACTCTGGCCTAAACCACCAGAGCATCGAAGGAAAAAGAAGGGAAAATTATAGGAAGAAAACCATAATTTATTATTCCAGTGAATTAGCATACCACACACGTTATGTTCGTTTATAAGATTAAACTGCAGGTATCACAAATGTTTCCTCTCTTTAGTTAAAAATGTTTCAAACGTGTGATGTTAACGACTTGGTGATATGTTTTATTATATAGACACACTGTACGTTTGCTTAATCATCTTCCAATTGCCAACCTTTAAACTTGTTTCCATATTTGAGTTACGTGGAACAGCATTGTGATAGGCACCTTTGGGGGTTCATCTTGGCCTGCACAGCAAATCATTTCCTATGGATTAGCAGCAATAACATGGCTTTCCCATCGTCGATTAATGAGATTCCCCTGCCTAGTTGCCCCCTTCCTTTAGCTCTTCCCTTTTCTTTCCTTCTTGAGACCTTTCTTCCTTTGGTGCCTTTAGCAATTTCTGGATATGCCTCAGGGCTTCTGTCCTATTTTATTATCCAAGATCCTTATGGGGATTCTATTTTCATTCAGTAGTTCCAGGTGTCCAGACTATTAGATTTGAGCTCTTAATCAGGAGCGGGGCTCAGTTGGCGCTGATGCAATCTCTTAGCATCTTACATCCTATTATACTTCACAAGCCGTTCCCCAGGATCTTTCCATACATTACTTCCATCTCATATTCTCGTCGTCTTCTAATACCCCTGCGTTTTCAAAGCATATATTAAAGCAGGTGAGAAAGAGAATTTAGGGCACAAACCTGCACTTTCTGAATGCGGCTGCTTTCCCTAGGAAATCCCTTACGCTTAGTGAGAAAGTCTGGCTCTATGTAATTCCTGTAGATCAGAACCACATGAGGGACCAGAGCAGAGTTGCTGATATTTGCACTCATTAACTTCCAAGTTGTAGTTAAAAACCTTTCTATATTCAATGCTTGGGCAAAATAGGCCCACAGATCTATACACATCAACTCCCCATGGCTAAATTAAATGAAGCCAAATTTTCAAGTCCTTGAAAACACAAAGAAGTTTCTAGCATGCCCCACTTGTTTACCTTTTTTAGTGATTTTTACACTTTTGTTCGGCATGTTCAGAGTGAGGAAAATAGCTGGCGTTGCTTATTTGTTTGTCTGAAAAATAGCTCCTTGAAGGCCAACATCGATGGGAAAACACTAAATCTAGAGGCTTCCACGCTGCTTGGATGCTACCATTCCCACCATCCCATCCCCACCTGGCCCCATCTTCCTGTAACACACATTGTGCCTGGGCACCATGGAGTCAATTTTCTACTTACTGAGATTCCACATGACACACTAGAGCTGCCTCATGGAGTTTTTCTGGCTATTACAACCTTTACTGCAGCAGATGGCCAAGTTTTTCTCCCATGGAGCCACTTCCTAAGAAAACTAGAACCTTTCTCCAGGGAGTCAATTCAGAATGATAGTGACCCTAGAGAACAGTGTAAAACTGCCCATACTGAAGAGTTCCTGAAGCTCTGAATATTTTTTTTTCCTTTTTTTTCTCTATAATTATATTTTATTAATTTTCATAAACATTTACAGAGATTTTGGGTTTCCATTCATTCATTGTTGCACTATTCTCTCTACCCTCCTCCCAGTTTGTTCTTGTCCAAATGCCACAGTGCTTGTCAAAGCCAGTTCTGATTAATCTTCTTTGTCAGTGTGTCCTTTGCCATTCCCTATCACTCCTCCCTGAGAGAGACTTCACCCTGAGTCATAAGGAAAAGGGGATGGTGTATTCTCTTAGCTACTTCCTGCTGAAAAGGGATGCTGTGGGTTTCAGGGTGAAGATCTTCTCTCACTACTCTAAAGGGCCCCTTTGGCAGTAGGAAACACATAGACTATTATGGAGATTGATTTTGGAATTTAGATGCACTCTTATTGATTGTGCTTGGCTGTACATGTTCATATCCTTGAAGATGTATCATGGGGGTGTTGCAACCTAGAAGACACAAATTTGACTAACAAGTTATAAGTACATGAGTCAAAAATTATGGAAAAGTAAAAGAAAAGATTCTTTCATTGTTTTACAAACCCTCCCCCAGGTCTCCACCATGTAACCCTCGCTCTAGTCTCCTGTGATGACAGAAATACCTAGTTATATATCTCTTTTAAACAGTTTTCTCCCTCCTCTGTTTCAGTGCAGTATACATTATTGAACCCTCCTACTCAGTGTCTCCCCAACCCCAAGGACAGTCCCATTCTACAACAGTGGCATCATGTAATATTTGTCCTTTTGTGACTGGGATATTTCACTCAGCATAATGTAAAAGATTTCATATACACTGTGCTTCATTCAAGTACCTTGTGTTTTATACAATCTCTCATTTATGTTGTGTTCATACAATCCTTCACACACCTTGTATTTTATAAAATTAATCACGATTAATCTATGCCTATTATTATACTATCTTTTCGAGTCTCCACTGAATCTTCACTATTCCACCACCCCCTAACTGCCCATTAAACTCTGCTTTCCTAGAAATGCACCCTCTCTTCCCCATTTTCTACCTCCTTTCTGCTTACCCCTCTGAGGCTGTAAATTTTCACAGCCTCATCTCTGTCCCGCAGAGTGACTGGCAGGCACCAAGTGCAGACCTTTTGTTTAGTGGCCTGAAACTTAGCCAGCTGTGCCACCATTACTACCATTCTGGTTTGAACCATTTAGTGTTTCCTTGCTCTCCAAGTATAGGTTTCACATAAGCATAATCAAGTGCTCTGGGATTCCCGTTCTCCTCAAGGTTAGCCAACCCCTTTGCATAGTCAATGAAACACAGACACTCCTCTGTACTCTCTGCTTTCTCCCAAGATCCATCTGACACTGGCAATAATGTCTCTAGTGCCTCGACCTCATCTAAACTCAGCTTGTATTTCTGGTAGTTCTCTGTCAATGTACTGTTTGTGGATAATCTTCAGCAGGATGTTGCTTGCATGTGATATCATTCAATAATTTCCACACTCTGTTGGGTCACTGTTTTTTGGAATGGGAATAAATACAGATCTCTTCCAATCAGTTGCCCAGATGGTTGTCCTCCAGATTTCTTGGCATAACCTGGTGAGCATGTCCAGGAAAGTATCTGTTTGTTGAAATATATCAATTGGCATCTCATTAATTCCTGGGGCTTTATTCTTTTTGCCAAATACTTCAGAGCAGCCTGTACTTCCACCTTCATCACCATTGCCTCTTAATCATACATTATTTCTTACAATTCTTCTGTGGCAGCCAATTCTTTTTGATACAGTAAATCTGTAGGAGTGTGTTGGGAATGCACCCTGTCTCCATACCTTTTCAATCTACCTACAGAACAGATTATTTGGGAGGCTGGGCTTTATGAGGAGGAATGTGGCATCAGGATTGGAGGAAGACTCATCAACAACCTACGTTATGCAGATGACACAACCTTGCTTGCTGAAAGTGAGGAGGACCTGAAGTGCTTGCTGCAGAAGGTCAAGGAACATAGCTTTCAATTTGGATTGATGAAGCTCAACTCCAAGACGACAAAGATTCTCACCACTGGGCCAATTGGCAGTACAATGACAGATGAAGAGATTGAGGTTATTAACAATTTCAGCTTGCTCGGCTCTACAATCAACACTCTTGGCACTGGCAGTCAGAAAATCAAAAGACAAATTCCACTGGGAAAATCTGCTGTCAGAAAATCTGCCAGAGTACTGAGAAGCAACAATGTCAGTCTAGAGACTAAGGTGTGACTGAGCCAGGCCATGATCTTTGCAATTACTTACTATACATCAGAGAGCTGGACAATGACTAAGGATGACAGAAGAATTTATGCCTTTGAGTTGTGGTGAAGGAAAAGAGTCTTGAAAATACCATGAACCACCAAGAAAACAATTAAGTCTCTCTTGGAGAGGGTGAAACGAAATTCCTCCTTGGAAGCTAGGATTTTGAATCTCTATCTCACATACTTTGGGCATGTGGCCAAGAGGGATCAGTCCTCAGAGAAAGGCATCATGCTTAAAAGTGTGGAGGGACAGCACAGGAGAGGAAAACTCTGGATGAGATGTATTGAGGCAATGGGGGTAGATGTGCTGGAGTCAGCGAGACTAATTCATGACAGGACAGGCTTCAGAGCTGTTTTATGAGTTGCAGGGGATTCAACAGCACATAACAACTTTCTGGTTAGCAGGTCAACATTTAACCATAGCACAGGACGAGCTTACTAATTGACAAGTTAGGAGTTGTGGTCCAGGATGAGCTCCAATCAACCCCTTTGACCCAGCACTTAGAGGAGAGTGTTCTAGACAAAATTGATGTGTCTCTGCTCTGCTATGGAAACTGCATAAAGAGGCTTCCCCATGCATAAACATATCTGATAAGATCACACAGATCATCCTGCTGGGAGAAATCGGGACTGTTCAAAATGCAGCTTTTCTCTTCTTGCTACAAACTACACAGTGTCCATTTTAATGAGGAGATGAACCTGACCATGGCTGAAATGTGGCCCGAATGTACTAAATAGCTGTTCCCATTGTCAAAATACTGAAGTACAGGTATGAGTAGTTTAATGTCCATTTGGGTAACATCCCATCACACGTACATCAGTGTTCCCATAAGGCTTTTGTTTTGGAGGGACTTTTTTTTCCTTTTTAAAAGAGAAAGCAGCTCTTCTTCTGTTTCTCTGTAAAGATCTCAATCCTAGATTCTTGATGCACTGGACCATGGATGAGATACAGGCAGGTGAGCCAGAGGCCTTGGCTCATGGTCTGCTCTTTGGCTTTGTACAGCAAGTGAGTCGGTAACAGCAGGCAGGGCTGGATGAGCGCCACTTGTTTCCTCTCTCTGGATTCCTGCAACGTGCCCTTATACTCTACTGCAGTTGCTCTCCCATCCTCCATCAGCCGCTCCAACTGCAGCAGGAGCAGCAATGATGAGAGTGATTGGAAGTGGGTTCCCATGTTGTTGTTATGTGCCATAGAATCGCTTGCGATTCATAGCGACCCTATGTACAACAGCCCTAAACTCTGCTCTATCCTGTGCCAATCGCACCGTCTCTGACACACCCATCCCAATTATCCCAGTCACTGAATCAATCCACCTCATAGAGGGTCTTCCCCTCCTGCACTGTCCCTCCACCCTCCTAAGCATGATGTCCTTCTCTAAGGACCTGTCCCTCCTTACAATATGTTCAAAGTATGTTAGACAAAGCCTCAGAATCATTGCCTCCAGGGAGCCGCCTGGTTTAATCCTCTCCGGGATGAATGTTTGTTTTCCTAGCAGTCCATGGTATAATCAACACTTCTCCAGCACTGCAGCTCAAAGGCATCAATTCTCTTTCTATCCTCCCTAGTCATTGTCCAACTCTCCACAATTTGTTTTTTTCTGTTGTTATTGTGTGCTGTCAAAGCAGATCTACTGGCACAGGAGGAGATTGCCCCTCCTTCTCTAACCAAGCATCTGGTGGATTTGAAACATGCGTCTTTGGGATTGTAGTGCACCTTCTTGCCACTAGGCCACCAGAGTTCCCTGCCCATATGGTTTTTGTTGTGCGTGTGTG
Organism: Elephantulus edwardii; assembly: GCF_000299155.1. Taxonomy (NCBI): domain Eukaryota; kingdom Metazoa; phylum Chordata; class Mammalia; order Macroscelidea; family Macroscelididae; genus Elephantulus; species Elephantulus edwardii. The sequence continues at coordinate 2,716,317 of NW_006400032.1, forward strand.
TGTTTTTTCTACCTAAATCAGAATTTAATGACAACAGAACTATTAGAATGGAGCCTTGTTGTAAATACAGAACTACCTGTATATTATCGCATGTTGTTATTTATCTTTTTATGAATGTTTCTATCCTTACTTATTTACAGGTTTCTGAGAACAGAGACCACATTATTGCTTTATATTGGCTTTGTTATTGGCTGACATTATGTAGGTCCCAAGTAGCACTCCCTGGTTGTACAGTCCATACAGTTTTAATATGGTGGTTTAGCAACATCTAAATCACAATGTCCTGTTCTACAGAGCATGTCATGGATGTTAAGCACCTTATACTTACTTTTTATCATCAAACAGTCATGTTTTCAACATGCCCCACCCCTGACAGCAGATCTCTCCATAGTGACTCTCTCCAGCATCTAACAGCTAAAGTGTTAACTTTTGGCTTGATAATGGCCTCTCACATCCTAATCTAGCAATGCTGGGTCAGAGTTCATGCCTATGAATGGTCTAGTTAAGAAGTAATGAATATTTTGAAATATTATTCTTGAACTAGACTATTGAACATAAATACATTGGCTAGTCTTGGTGTAGTGGTAAGGAGTTGCATTGCTAACCCAAAGGTTTGAGTCCACCAGTTCCTCCACAGAAGAAAGACAGGGAATCTCCTTCCATGTGATTTACTGCCGCTGACAACCCACTGAAGGGTCAGCTGTGAGTTGGTTCTGACTTGACGGCACTTAACAACAGTAACTGTGTCATTAGAATTTTATTTCTTTTCACATTTCAATCATTCAACAAATATTTATATTAGATATCTGCTTAGCAGTTGGCAGGGCACAATGCTGCTTCCAAAAAGCTTACAAACTAGTGAGAAGAAGTAACAAGATCAATCATAAGGAAGCTGGACGATGGATAAGGAATAAGGAAGACCAAAGAAGAATTGATGCATTTAAATTATTAGTGTTGGTGAAGAATTGTAAATACAGTGTGGATTGTGAGGAATAAACAAATGTTTCTTAGAAGAAGTCGAGCCAGAATGCCTCTTAGAAATAAGGATGGTGAGACTTCATCTCAAGTACTTTTAAAGATCTTATCAAGATATGTCAGTCCCTGGAGGTGCCACTCTTGGTAAAGCAGAGCATCAGTGAAAAAGAAGAAAACCTTCAACAGGATGGATTCATGCAGTGACTAAATGATGAGGTCAAGCACTGTCACGACTATGGGATGGAGAAGGATCAGTTCAGGCAGTATTCTGCTGTGCTATGAGTTGGAGCCAAGTTAGCAACACCAATCAACTACGACGACATTGGCAGAAGGAAGCCCTTGGGAGGTGCAAATAGCATAGTCAGATAAAAATCTAACTATCTTTACACAAACATCTTACTAGTTATCCTTCTAGGTTTACAATATTGGTCATATTCAGTATTTGTCCTTATGAGACTGAGTTAGTTTGCTCAGCATAATATGAGAAAGTCCAAAGGAGGAAGAAGAGAAGGACAAGGGGGACAGAGGATGGGAGAGGAATAAATCCCTAAGATTACAGAGTTTGTTAGGCAGAGAGAAGGGGTGGAAAATTAGGAAAGATCAAAAGGAGACCTGAAATGACAGAATAATAGTGCTCATTGCTCAACGGTGGTTGATTTTATAAAACATAATGTATATGTATATATAGAATCACATGAAACACAATGTGAATGAAGGAACATGGGAAGCACAATGTACATGAATGAAACACAATGTATATAAATTTTGCATGCACACCATTAAAATTTTTTTTATAAAAATTTAAATGTTGGAGGTTTGAATCTACCAGAAGATATTTCTAAGCTCTCGTGGTCTAGTGGTAAGAGGCTGTGCAGCAATCCAAAATAGTTTAGAACCTCCAGCTCCTCTGTGGAAGAAGGACGGCCATTCTCCTCTAGTGCGAGTTAATGCTTCTGAAAACACACTGGAGGGACAGCTATGGGTCAGTTCTGACTCGATGGCACACTACAACAACAACGATATTCCAGGGGAAAGGCATAGCAATCTACCTCCAAATGTGCAACTATCTAAAACTCTATGAAGTTTCATAAATTGGAAACCTGAACATTGTGAAAATCTCAGTGCTGCCCAAAGTGGTCCATAAATATAATCTTGACTAAATGACAACAATATTCTTTAATGAAATGGAAAAAAATCAATCTCCACATTTATGTGGAAAATAAAGAGGTTTCAAACAACTAATGCATTACAGAAGGAGGAGGAGGAGGAGAAAGTAGGAGGTCTCATAATTTCCAATTTCAGAATTTATTACACAGCCATGGTAATCAAAACAGCCATGGCAGTGGTACAACGACAGACACACAGGGCAATTGTATATACGTGAGAACCCAGATGGAAATTCATCCAGGCATGGTTTTTAATAAAGGGTAGATGTCTATTCAATGGGGAATAGGTAGTCTTTCCAACAAATAGTACTGATAAAACTCAATATTCAAAGTTAAATAAGAGCTATACCTCACACCATGCACAAAAACTAACTTAAAGTAGATCAAAGACTTAAAGTTAACAAAAATGTTAAATGACTATAATGTTCTTGGAAGCAACATAGAGACAGACAATTATGCCATAAAGACCTTATCAGGCATAACTAAAAGTGCATAAACAACAAAGAATAAACTAGATAACTGCAATTTCATGAAATTACACATTTATGCTCACCAAAAGATTTTGCCAGAAAAGGAAAAAGATAATTTACAGAATAAAAAAACGTTCTGGCAATAATATATGACATGGGTCTAATCTCTAAAGCATATAGAAATCTTCAGTATCTCAAGAACGTAAAAAGCAAACAATTTGATAAAAAAAATGAGCAAAGGACATTAAACAACTACTTCACCAAGGAAGACATTCAGGAGATGTTCACAATCATTAGCCATTAGCCCACTGCTGTTGAGTCAATTCTGATTCATAGGAACCCTCTGTCAGGTATTCAAGGCTGTCTTTTCAGGAGGAAATTGATTATCTTTCACCCATGGAGAGACTAGGGGATTAGAACAGCTGACCTTCTGGTTAATTGCCGAACACATTGAGCTCTATGCCACCAGAGCTCCTTAGCAGCCAATTAGAGAGATGCAAAGCCAAAAGCAAAAAATTCTGAGGTTGTGGAAAGGTTGAAACCCTTGTACAATTCTGATGAGACTGTAAAACAGCGTAAGTACTGTGGGAAACCATATGGTGCTGCCTCCAAAACCTAGAAATAGGAATATCGTATGATCCAGAAATCATGTTCTTAGGTATATATCCCAGAAAAATAAAGGGAGTGACATGAATAGACATACGTACACCCATAGTCATTGCAGCATTATTCATAGTAGCAAAAAACATAGAAATAATAAAAGTACCAACAACAAATAAATGGATAAATAAAATGCGGTGCATGCACACAATGGAATAGAACCCAATGATGAGTCCGTGAATGGATTCATAGGAAGGACATTATACTGAATGAAATAAGTCAACCACAAAAGGACAAGGATGTGTTCTATCACTTTCCTAAAAAGTCAAGGATAAGATTATGCACAGAAAGCAATATTCTTTGAGGGTTACCAGAGATGAGAAGGGAACTGAGGGACTATCACTTGCTAGATGTTGCTGGGTATTGTCAAGTCAGGTATAGGTCAGAGCAACTTCACACACAGCAGAAGAAAACATTGCCAGTTATGTGGACATATGTTAAATGTGGTGAAAGGTCAGGGAATACACAATACGGAGAAAGTCAGCAGAACATGACAAGGTATGTTAAAACACTGAGAAGTAAAGAGCAACCACGATGACTGCTGTAACATATATATTGCTCCAATAATAGTCACAAACCAAAATTTGTGAGTGATTAAATAGGTAGATATATATATAAAATACAAAGGTGAGGGGGACTATATGAGAGTATGATTGTGTGTATACATATTGTGAGCACTTGAATATATATATATATATTTGTGTGCCGTGTGTGTGTGTGTGTGTATGTGTGTTCATGTCCGTGTGTTGGAATTAGTGAGACTGGCTCAGGACAGGGAAGGGTTCAGTGTTGCTAGATATAGGGTCGCTATACACCGCAGGCGACTCAATTAATTGCACACAACAGTGGCATACTATATTGGTTGTTTTTTATTTAAGCCAATTGTTTAGAGTCAGCAAGACCTCAGGGAGGGTCTTTGTATTTAAAGCTGTTTGTTATTATATTTTGGAGGAACATTCTTCTAAGTGGTGCAGCACTCTTCTGTCAATATGTTATATTGAGGTAACCTAGGGTTGCTGTGATGCCAAGCTTTGTGTCATTGTGGTGTCAAATATCATAATGGTTACCCATGGTAGACAGTGTTTGGTAGATCTCCCAGTTTAAGACAGGTTTGGAAGCAGGAGTGGCATTGACTTCCTAAACAATATGCCTCCAGAAACTCTATGAACTTTGATAAATGTCAATAGTTAATAGAAAGGCTTCAGGCCTTTTGCTCATAGAGTTGTTCTGAGCTGTGCTGAACTTGATGGCAATCAACAGCAA
>NW_006400032.1:2720950-2731914 GCF_000299155.1 Elephantulus edwardii
TATATAATATATATATATATAAAAGCACAAGGGCCCAGGTAAGAAAACTGCTTAGAAATGTCCAAAATCTCATGTGACTGACTAACTTACTGAGCTCAGAAATTAAGGATCATAGTCTTGGTAAACATCTAGGTTAACTGGCATAACTGTCATAAGAATAATATTCCACATTTTAGTTTTAAAAATAGCATCTACAATTGTAAAAGCTTGTGAGTAGCCATCTAAGAGAGTGGAGGAAACCAAAGGCTCGAAAAAGCAATTAATCCATAAGACTAATAACACAGCATCCTCTAGTCTGAGGGCAGAAAAACTAAATGAGTCTGGCTGCACACTCCAACCACTATGACCAGGGAAACAATAAAATCTCCTAGTTAGGATGGAAGAAAATAGGAGACTAAGAGTCAAACTTGAAGGAAAATTTTTTAAAACACCAAACTTTCTTAATTGATGGAAAAAGGAAGAACTCTCAAGACTCTAGCCCTAAAACATCCTTTTAACTTGAACCTGAAACCACTCTCAGAGGTCACTTTTGAATTAAATAATAGATTGGCCTATAAAACTAGCAATAATCCATAATGAATGTGTCCTTCAGAACAATCAGTTGTATGAGACCAAAATGAAAGAGCAGAGAAATTGTTGTGATTTGTTGCTGCTGTGTGTTGTCAAGTACAACTCAGCCTATTAAAAACAGACCTGAACCTCGCCCCATCCTGTGCCACCCTGTCTCTGCCTTGCTCAAGCCCATTGTTATAGTATATCAATCCATCTCATCCAGGATTTTTTTCTCTCTCTTTCTCTGATCTTCCAACTTTTCCTGCATAATGTCTTTTTCAAGGAATGAACTCTTGTGAAAAAATGCCCAAAGAATATAAGACAAAATGTCACCATCCTTGCCTCTAACGAGTAACATGGTTATACTTCCTCCAAGACAGACTTGTTTGTTCTATTGGCAACCCATGGAATATTTACTATTCTTCTCCAACATCAATTCAAAGGCATCCATTCTTCTTTTGTCATTCTTATTCATTGCCCAACTTTCAGATGCATAGGAAGCAATCAAAAAAACCATAGGATCCATGGTTTGGATCAGGTGCACCTTAGTCTTTAAACTGACATTGTTGCTCATCAGCACTTTGGAGAGGTCCGCGACAGCAGATTTTCCCAACACAACATGTCTTCTTATTTATTAACTGCTACTATCACGCATGTTGACTGTGGACTCAAATAAAACCAAATCATTGATAACTTCAATCTTTTCTCCATCTATCATGTTATTGCCTATGGGTCCAGTAGTGAGGACTTCTGGTTTTTTCATAATGAGATGTAATCTTTGATTTTTGGAAGCAAACATTTCAAGCTCTTTATTTTCAAAACGCAAAGTTGTGTCATTTACATTATGCTGGTTGTTGATGAATCTTTCTCCAATCCAGATGCCACTTTCTTCTTCACATAGTCCATCTTCTCTAATGATTTGGACAACATTGAACAGGTATGGAGAAAAGGAAATAACTCTGACACAAACATTTCCTGATTTTAAACCAGTGTGTCCTTCTTCTTTTGAGACAACTGCTTCTTGGTCTAGGTATATAAGTTTCCCATGAGCATAATTAATTCTTCTTTGACTCTCATTCTTCTCAATGCTAGCTATCATTTGTTTTGATCCACACAATCAAACGTATAATCAATAAAGCACAGCTAGACATGATTCTACTATTCTCCACTTTCATTCAAGATCCACCTGACATCAGCAATGATATCCCTCATGTCACAGCCTCTTCTGAATCTCACTTGAATTTCTGGCAGTCCTCTGAAAAAGTACTGCTCTAGCCATTTTTAATTAATCTTCAGAAACATTGTACTTGCCTGTGATATTAAGTATAATGTTCAATTATTCCACATTCTGTTGGACCACCTGTTTTGGGGAATAGGAACAATTATAAATCTCTTCCAATCAGTTGCCCAGGCAGCTGTTGTCTAAATTTCTTGACATAGGCTAGTGAGCACATCCAGGCCTTCATGTGTTTGTTGAAATATGTCGATTGGTATGCCATCAATTCCTGGGGTCTTATTTTTTTTGCCAATGTCTTAAGTGCAGCTTGAACGTCTCCCTTCACTAACCGTGGCTTTTGATCTTAGGCTACTTCTGAAATGGTTCAGGACTAACAAAGACATCCTCTCTAGCCAAGCAGAGAACCTAGGCTCCTCTAAGGCCAACAGAAGCTCTGCCCCAGACCATGTGTCCCACTGTTTGGCACACAAAATGAGGAAGCATTCATTAGTGACGGGAAACTTTCGAAAGCCTTGATATGGATCTAGAAAAATAAAAATTTGCCAGGTGAACAAGTCAGGGAAGTCCCTTGAAGATGGAACAGCATATACAAAGTCCTGGACATGACTGGTGACTTCTTAACTGTGAGGGCTTGATAATTCAATAGTCATTGCTTCCATTTAAGAATGATGGCAGCTGAAATCAAGATCCAAAGAATAGCAGAAAGGGGAAATGGAGAAAAGTGGAAAGATTCCTAAATCTGAGGACAGATCTTTTGTAACAATATAGCAAATACATTTATGTACATAGGCAAGTCATAGCTGCCAAAGACTCCTGACTTCTGCTGTCTTGCTCCCATCATGCTGTGAATAATCAAGCTCTTGAAGAATGTCCCACTATCCTAAGGGGAGAGCATGATCTGGATCTAATCCTACTGATTATATTCATTCTGTTAGTTCTTACTGTGAATGCAAATACCTATGAAATCTGATGTGACTAAACACCACCACAGGCTGCATGATGTAGCAAAAGGCTAATTTATTTTTGATCTACTACTTATGTGTAAACATCTGACTCAGAGCATCTTGCCTCCTCTCCAGGGACTCATGCAGCTAAGCTGATGAAACACCTGAATATTATGCAGCAGAACTTGGATTCATTCCTCCCTTCTTTCTTTCCCATCTTTGCTCTCAACATCTGTTGTCTCCTGTGGAGGCAGCAATTCATTGGTAGCACAACATCATTGCAGTCCTATATATAACAGGACCCCTGACTATGAAACGTCAAGATGTATGTAGTATTCTTTCCTTGCTATGGCTTCTTCAACGGCCCTGACAGTCTAAGAGCTCACGCTAATAAACAGCGTTATGCTGATGACACAGCTCTACTTGCTCAACGTGAGGAGGGTATGAAACACTTGCTGCAGAAGATCAAGGACTACAGCCTTCAGTACGGATTACATCTAAACTTCAAAAAGACAAAAATCCTTGCCACAAGCCCAATAATCAACATTATAATAGAGAGAAAAAAATTGAAGATGAAGTGATTTCATCTTGCTTGGATCAACAATCCAAGCACCCTTGGTATCAACAGTCAGGAAATCAGGAGACACTGCATTGGACAAATCGATTGCCAGGGACCTCTCGAAATCACTGAAGAACGATGATGTCAGTTTGAAGACTAAAGTGTGCCTGATTCTGGCCATGGCCTTCTTAATTACCTGGAGAATGAATAAAGATAGCAGAACAAGGATAGATGCTTTTGAAGTTGTGGTGCTGGAGAACAGTACTAAATATCCAATGGACTACAGAAAGAACTAAGGGATAAGCCCTGGAAGGGGTGTAGACTAGCCAGAGTGCTCCTTAGAGGCAAGGATGTGAAGCTTCCCCTGTCGTACTCTGGACATGTAACTAGGCAAGGCTATTCCTTGGAAAGGGACACAATGTTTGGAAAGATGGAGGGTGAGTGAAGGATAGGAAGACCCCCTACAAGAAGGATTGATGCTGTGACTTCAACAACGGGCTCTAGTGTGTCAAGAGATGATGAGGATGGCACAGGATAGGGCAGGGTTCAGACTGGCTGTTCATAGCATTGCTGTGAGTCATACTCAACTCAATGGCGCTTAACAACAGCAACAACCCATTGCCATTTAGCCCATTTTCCCCCAAAGCTTTAAGCCTTCCTGAGAGGAGATTGCCTCATCTTACTCCTGAGTGGCAGCTGGTGGATTTTAACTACCAACCTTTAAGTTAATTGCCCAGCACTTAAATTACCTATGCCACCAAGGCTTCTTTTGTGTTACCAGAGTCCACCAGAACAGCCACCTATCGTCTGCACCGTATTAAATTATGCTGGCTTTCCATGGTAGGCATCATTTGTTGCTTATCAAATACCCATTCTTGCTTCTTTGTATAAGAAATACAATCTTGTTCAAGTGCCCCAGAAGTGTCTCAGAGAAAAGTGACTGCACGTCCATTCCAACACAAACCCCACCAGGGGTAAGAGTGGAGCCAGTGGAGGTGCAGTGGTAAACGCCGTGCCTTCCACACAGGAGACTCAGACTCGACTAGTAACCAACGCCCCCTATTTGTAATCACCACCCATCTGTCAGAGGAACCTTTTGTATTTCTGTGATGCTAATAAAGCTTCTAAAAAGCTTCCAATCCAAGACAGACGAGGAAGAGAGGACTGGCAATCTACTTTCAAATAACAGACCAATCTAAAACCCAAAGATGTAATTGTCTAATCCTCATCAATCACGTCAGAGATGTCAGAGGGCCGGGAAGCTTCTTCTCCTTTTACATATCAGGTGGTGGTAGTGGTGGTGTTGTGTACCATCGAGTCTGAACTGACCCATAGCTGACCCTCCGGTGGGTTTTCTGAGGCAGTTAATCACAAGAGAGGAGATTACCCATCCTTCTCCCAACTGCGTGCCCTGCCTGGGGATTGCACTGCAGCTTCTTACCACTAGGCCATCAGGAGGTGCTCAAAACTATTGAAGAAATGTATTGTTGCTGCTGTTAGTGGAGACTGAGCCTGCACTGACTCATTGCAAAGCTATGTTCAACAGGACAAAATAAAACATTGCCTGGCTCTGCATTTAACTATACAATCATTGATTATGTTCAATCTGTTGTTACAGCCGTTGTCTATTGTAGGTGATTTCTAACCTAGGTAGTTCATTGTACAACATTGTATCAAACAATATTAGTACTTTGTTGTTTTCATTATTAATCATAAAGCTGGAAGCAACTAATAGCTCAACCTCCAGTGGGTTGTCAGAGGCAGAAGGTCTCATGGGAGGAGACTGCTTGTCTCTCTGACATGGAACAGCTGGTGAATTGGAACTGTTTAACTTTGGACTGACCACACGGCTTCTTGCCAATAAGCCACCAAAGCTTCAGAGTAGTTTGCTGTTGTTGTTGTTTACTGTTGAGTCAGAACTGACCTATAGCTAACTCTCCTGTGAGTTTTCAGAGGAGATAAATGCACAGAAGGAGACTGTTCATCTTTCTCCTGTGGAGCATTTGGTGGATTCGAACCACATGTGTTTGCATCGGCAGCGAAATTCTTTCCCACAAACTCTGGTGGTCTAGTGGTGAGAAGCTGTGCTGCAATTCTGAAGGCACACAGTTTGAATCCATCAGCTGCTCTGTGGGAGAAGGAAGGGCTATCTCCTCCCCAGTGATTTATTAACAGCCTCTGAAAACCCACTGGTGGGTCAGCTGTGGGTCGGTTCCTACTTGATGGTACACCACAACAACAAGACACACGAGCTCTCTGTGAGTAGTTTAGCTGACTAATTTTCAGAAATGGATCACCAGGCCTTTCATCCTAGTCTATCACAGACTGGATGCTCCACTGAAACCAGCCCACCACGGGTGACTCTACTGGCATTTAAAACACTGGTGGCATATCATGCAGCTGCACAGCAACACACGGTGTGCCACCGTACAGCAAACTGACAGTAGACTAAATTAATCACCATTCACTTCTAAGGTCCAGAAATATTCACACGGTAATAATATTTTTAACCGAGTGAGAATTTAATCCAGGAACGTGTCAGAAACTGAAAGCAGAAATGTCCATGTCATTGTTACAGTCAACATTGTTGCCTTGGAGTGTGAAGACAATGACAATCAGAACATCCCTGAAATCTTTGTCCAGGATCAAATACCAGCCACAGATACGCTCAGGAGCCAGTGACCCTGAAATGACAGGAGGTGATATAAGAAAACCAAAACTCATTACTTCTCTAAATTAATGGCTCTGACCACATATTGCAGATATTCACCGTCTCGTTCTCACCCCCTAGACACCCTGCTGGGGAATTACAGAGACAAACTTAGTCACAGAGAACTGAAGGGCACTGCTGAGAAGGATCTCATTCCATTCCTCCACTTACTCATTTATTCTGTTCATTCCTCAAACGTTTACAGAATGAATCTGATGTGTCACATTACTAAGTACCTGGGCTAAGATCCTTTCAAGAATAAATAGTTTGGCTGTTGTATTTGTTCCCAAAATGATCATTTCTGTGATCACTGTCACTACCATCCTCTCATTATTCATCAGTGCTGGAAGCATGAGAAGGCTACCAAGAAAATCTAAGAAAACGCATTTAGGTTACCCTTGGCTTACATTCCCCACGGTGAGGACAGCATTTGTTAATGTTGTCAATGACAACATTTATCAATTAGTATCACCTTCACCTCTCAGAAAGCTTTTTTTAATTGTTCTAAATATCTTGGAGCATAAAATTTAAGTATTTGAGTCATAAGGGTGGGGGTGGGGAAACATTTGGACTTTGTTCTGTGAAAATTTCAGTTCCCTACTTCAGCACTATTTTCCCAGTTGTAATGTAATCCTATGAAATCCCTAGGTGGCAGTTTGATACATGAGAGGCTGCAGTATATAAAATCCTTATTTTCATATAAAAGCGTGATCCCAGGGAGCTCTGATGGCCTAGTGGCAAGAAGCTGTGCTGCAATCCCTAAGGCACTCGGTTTGAATTCACGAGATGCTCCCTTGAAGAAAGAAGGGCAATCTCCTCCTGTGCCTGTCAGATCCGATATGATAGCACACAACAATGACAAGCTTGATCCCAGCTGTACCATTCTTTAGCTTTCTATATCAACATATATGTTTCTACAACATCAAACATCATGATACAGAAACTTCTGAGGAACTAACAGGATGCTAATTGCTATTACCATGCATGCTTTTTTCAAAAAGTCAGTTAGATGGGTGACACTGGAGGACATTATGCTGAATGAAATATCTCAGTCTCAAAAGGACAACTACTGCGTAACACCACTGTTATGAAGTAGGACTGACATGGGGAGCTGGAAAGAGAATAGGAAAAGAGTGGATAGATAAGGAACACTGTATTGGAGTGGATGAAGGAGAGAATGTTAAAAAGGAATATATGATTAGCCATTTTATGTAAGAAAACAGTCCAGAGGACTGAGGGAGGGGGAGGGGAAGGAGTGAAGGAGGAAATTGTGTAACAATGAATGACTGAAAATCCAACTTTTCTATAAACTTTCATCAAAATTACAAAGAAATCAGATGGTTAAACTTTGCAACATTTTTTTCAAATATTTGCAGTAAAGCTTGATATATTGCAAAATAAAGAAAAAGAATTCACTAAGAAAGGGATGAAAGTTTTCTTTGAGCCTATCAACACTTCCTTCTCGTTGACTCCCATCAAAACCTTGACTTCCGCCCTTTAGAGTAGTGAGAGAAGATCTTCACCCTGAAACCCACAGCGTCCCTTTTCAGCAGGAAGTAGCTAAGAGAATACGCCATCCCCTTTTCCTTATGACTCAGGTGAAGTCTCTCTCAGGGAGGAGTGATAGGGAATGGCAAAGGACACACTGACAAAGAAGATTAATCAGAACTGGCTTTGACAAGCACTGTGGCATTTGGACAAGAACAAACTGGGAGGAGGGTAGAGAGAATAGTGCAACAATGAATGAATGGAAACCCAAAATCTCTGTAAATGTTTATGAAAATTAATAAAATATAATTCTAGAAAAAAAGAAAAAAAAAACCTTGACTTCCTTCCAAATGTCCACAGGACTACTCTTCACTAGGAGTTCTTCACTTGATTCCCAACTTAAGTGCAAGAAAATTCTACCACTTCAACACTTGGGGCCTCCTCTGAGGAACTGTCTTCTTCAAAGAAGTTCCTGGGTGATGTAAATTATTACTAGGTTTAGCAGCTAAATCCGTGCAGTGTTTCCTTGCTCTGTTCTGACAACTGCTTCCTGATCCGACTATAGGTTTTACATGAGTAAAATTAAGTGCGCTGGGATTCCCATGCTTCTCAAGGATAGCCACAAAGCCTGTTTCCATACCTTTTGAATCTATATCCAGAACAGATCATACAGGAGGCTGGGCTTTGTGAAGAGGAATGTGACATTAGGATTGAAAGAAGACTCACCAACAGTCTGCATTATGCAGACTTGCTTACAGAAACTGAGGGAGACTTGAAGAGTTTGCTACAGAAGGTCAAGGACCTTCTGAGATATGAATTTAAGCACAACATCAAGAAGACAAAGATTCTCACCACTGGGCCAATTGGCAACATCATGCTAAAAAGAGAACAGATTGAGGTTGTTAACAATTACAGCTTGTTCAGATCTACAGTCAATACTCCTGGTGCAGGCAGTTAAGAAATTAAAAGATGAATTGTATTGGAAAAACCTGCTGTCGGGGATGTCTCCAAAGTGCTAAAGAGCAACGATGTCAGTCTGAAGACTAAGGTGCACCTGATTCAGGAAATAGTCTTTGCACTTACTTGCTATACATCAGAGAGCTGGACAATGTCTAGGGAAGAAGATGGCAGAAGAAGAATCAGTACCTTTGAATTGTGGTGCTGGAGAAGAGTATTGAACATGCCATAGTCTGCCAATATAACAAACAAGTCTGTCCTAGAGACAGTGAAACCAGGCTGCTCCCTGGAGGCAAGGATTTTGAAGCTCCATCTCACATACCTTGTGCATGTTGTCAGGAGGGACCAGTCCTTGAAGAAGGACATGCTTAAAAGGATGGAGAGACAGCACAAGAGAAGAAGACCTCAATGAAATGGATTGACTCAGTAACCAGAGTAATGCCAATAAGTGGGTCAGAATCAGAGAAACTGCCTCAGGACAGGGCAGGGTTCAGAGCTATTGTATTCAGAGCAAGTGACACAATGGCACATAACAACAAAACAGCAGCTAATTGAAAATCAGGAGGTTCAAGTCCACCCAATAGGCCTGGTGATGCATTGGCCTGGGGAGGGGGGGAATCAGTCATTGTAACCCATATGGGTCACACATCTATTCTGACACATACGAGTCACCATGAGTCACTGTCATCCCAACAGCAATTAACTACCGGTAGTCTCCTTCCAAATGTGTTGAATATTACAATGAAACCATTTCCTTCTTTCTTTTCTTCCTTCTTTCTTTTCTTCCTTCGCTTCCTTCTCACTCTTTTCTTCCTTTCTTCCATTTTCCCTTCTCTCCTTTTCACAAATTCTTATGAGTGTTTATTATTTGCAAATTCAATGTTGGGTCTATACAGGATGTAAAAATTACTAACATTCTCACATTCAAAAGGTGGACCCAGCAGGAAGAATCAAGGGTATGTGAAAACCAAAATGTAAGGTACAAGGTGGGAACTGCCTTAAAAGAATTATGGACACAATGGCATAAAAATGCAGAGAAGAGATCAGTTTCTACTATAGCAAATTAAGCAAGACATTTGAGCTGGACCTTGAAGAATATTCTAGGCTTTGGATTTTCCGAGACCAGAAGACGATTTCCCAGTTGAGCTGAAGCAAAAGCACAGAGACAAGAAACACAGCCAAAGTACGTAAATTACAAATACGTTTCTGGGTGTCCAAGCCTCTTGTGTGTCATTGCTAAGTGAGTTTCAGAAGCTTTAATAGGAATAAGAGTGGACAGAAATACACTAGAAAATTAATGGTTGTCTTTTGTATTTTGTTGTTGTTGTGATGTGCCATCTAGTCAGAACCAACCCACAGCTGACCCTCCAGTGGTTTTCAGAAGCTATAAATCACACGAGAGGAGATTGCCCATCCTTCTCCCAAGGAGAGGCTGGTGGTTTCAAACCATGTGCCTTTTAAATGGCAATACAACTCCTTAGCCATAAATATTATTAGGTGCCATCCAGCTGGGCATGACTCACAGCAACGCTTACACCAGCAGATTGAAACCTCGCCCTGTCTCGTGCCTTCTTCACAATCGCCACCATCCTCAAAGCCAGTTTTGCAGTCACTGTGTTAATCCATTTTGTTGAGGATCTTCATACATACGCTCTATTTTTCTTCCATGATCACGTATTGTTTTTTTATTAGGAAAATAACAATACTCCCCCGACCCAAGGAAGAAATTTAAATCACATGAAAATAGTTCCCACGACGAAAAGAAGTCAAGATACAAACATATAATTAAGTAAGATAACTTTAATCAAGTCGATGATGACGTGGAGAAAGAAACGACAAAGAGAGTTAGTTGACCCATCAACTGGTTCCTGCAGATTCTGGACTTTCAGTCTCTGCTTGAAGGATGCGGGAAAGGTGGATTGTTTTTCCTTTAGGTGAGCAAGGTCTGCCCTCTGCTGGTAAATTTTGCTTTTACAGCTCAATTAAAATAAAGAGGCGGTGTGGGTTTGTTTGGGGGGTTTTTTTATATATATACTTGTTTATTTACAAAGTTTGTATACATTGTTCTTCACACAGGATCTTTCCCATTTCCTTCTGCTTTTCAAGTCATTCGTTTTACCTTTTCAACTGGTGTCCTATTCTACTAAGCATAATCTCCCCCTAGGGTCAATATTCCAGCCAATCCTGGGACTAGAACTCCAGAGAATCCCCAAGTCAGGAAAACATGCAACTGTCAGCAGCGCAGGTTTGTAGGACTGAGGGGCGGTGGAGCACAGTGCCTTGGGTAGGGCACAGAGTTTGCCTGTTGTACGGATTACACCTCAACATCAAGAAAACATTCTCACAAGTGGACCAATAGGCAACATAATGTACTAAAGAGCACAGATGTCAATATAAAGGCTAAAGATAACATAGATGAATGGGACCTTCTAAGACTCAAATCCCTATGCACATCCAAAAACTTCGCCAGTAGGGTAAAAAGGGAAGCCACTGACTGGGAAAAAGTATTCGGTAATA
>NW_006400032.1:2734648-2745892 GCF_000299155.1 Elephantulus edwardii
AAAAAAATATAAAGGCTAAGGTGCATCTGACACAAGCCATGGAAATTTCTGTTGTTTCGTGTATACGTGAAAGTTGAATAAGGAAGATCAAAAGAGTTGATGCCTTTACATCGCAGTGTTGGCCAAGAGTACCAACTATGCCATGGATGCCAAAAGAACAAACGCAACTCTGCCTTGGAGTAAGTTCAGCCGGGAGCTCCTTAGAAACAAGGACAGTGAGACATATTTGGGCATACCATGCTATTCCCAAGAAAAGCAATCCACCTGAATGTGGAAATTATCGAACAATATCATTGATATCACATGCTAGCAAAATATTGCTGAAGATCATTCAAAAAAGTCTGAAACAAGTACATAAACAGGGAATTGCCAGAAGTTCAAGCACAATTTAGAAGAAGCCATGGCACCAGGAATATCATTGCTGATATCAAATGGGTCCTGGCTGAAAGCAAAGAACACCAGAAAAATGTCTATTTGTGCTGTATTGACTATGCAAAGGTGTTTGACTTTGTGGATCATGACAAGTTGTGGCTGACACTAAGAATGGGAATCCCAGAGCACTTGGTTGTGCTCACGAAGAACCTATACCTGGACCAGGAGAGACTGTTGTAGGAACAGAGCAGGGGAGCACTGCATAGTTTGGAATTGGGAAAGGAATGTGTCAGGGATGTATTCTGTCTCCATATCTGTTCAATCTATGTGCTGAGCAAATTATCCAAGAAGCTGGACTCTATGAAGAAGAATGTGGCATCAGGATCGGAGGGAGACTCGTCAATAACCTTTGATATGCAGATGGCACAACCTTGCTTGCTGATAGTGAGGAGACTTTTAAGAACTTGTCGCGAAAGATCAAGGAATGTAGCCTTCAGTATGGATTGCATCTCAATATCAAGAAAATAAAGATTTTTACCACTGCAACAATAGGCAGTGTCATGATGGATGGAGAGGAGATTGAAACTGTCAATAGCTTCATTTTGCTAGGATCCACTCTTAAAACCATTGGTACCAGCAGTCAGGAAATAAAGGAAATAAGGAGACACATTGCAATGGGAAAATCTGCAGTTGGGGACCTTTCCAAATTATTGAGGGATTATTTCTGAATTATTGAGTAGTGTTGTCAATTTGAAGACTAAGGTGCATCAGATTCAAGCCATGGTCTTTCCAGTTACTAGCTATGCGTCTGAGACCTGGACAATGAATAAGGATGACAGAAGGAGAATTGATGTCTTTGAGCTGTGGTGTTGGAGAAGAGTGCGGAACATTCCATGGACGGCCAAGAAAATTAATAACTAGGTCTTGGAGAGGGTGCAGCCAAAGTGCTCTTTAGAGGCAAGAAGATGAGGCTTCACCTCACATTCTCTGAACATATTGCTAGGAAGTGCTATTCCCTGGAGAGGGACATGATGCTAGGAAGGGTGGAGGGTTGGCTAAGGAGAGGAAGACCCTCCACCAGATGGATTGACACAGTGACTACTGCAATGGGCTCTTGTGTGTCAGGAAGTGTGAGGATGGCACAGGACAGGACTGGTTTTAGATCTTCTGTTCATAGGGTCGCTATGAGTCGTACTTGACTCAGTGGCACCTAACAACAACAACTTCAGGAGAGGCCAATCCTTTGAAAATTATATGATCCTTGGAAAAGAGTCAATCATGGAAAAGAAACCTTTAATAAGATGAGTTAACACAGTGGCAGCAATGATAGACTTGACCACAACAGAGATTGCAGAGCTGACAGGAGATCAGGCAAGGTTTCGGCCTGTTGTATGTAGGGTCACTGTGACTTGTTGTCAACTCGGCAGCACCTAACATAATAGTCCCTTTCGACAACAGTTTCTTAGTTTCAGCACCCCTGACTTTTGTGGACTCTGGGTTGAGGGCCTACCCAGCGGAGTCAGGGTTGAGATGTTTAGCAGCATCCATGGCCTCTACAAATGCAGAGTTTATATGTATGACAACAATCTGGAACAAAAGGTACATTGTGGGGGGACAGAAAATGTTCAATAATTTTAAAAATAATAAATATTATTCAAAAATAAAAATAGGGAGGAAGGCAGAAAATAGTGCAACAATGAAAGAATCTTTGTAAAGAAAAAAGTGAGTGCGGGGGAGGAAAATGTGCAACAGAAAAGAATAGGGAGCGGTGGTGGCCTAGAGGCAAGAAGTTGTGCTGCAATCCTGAAGGCACACCCTTTGCATCCACCTGCGACTCCACTGGAGAAGGATGGGCAGTCTCCTCCAGTGCAATTAACTACCTCTGAAAACCCATGGAAGGGTCAGCTGTGGGTCGGTTCTAACTTGATGGCACACCACAACAACATTGTTTTTTAATAGCAGAGTTGGAAACAACCCGAGTGTTCCTCAATGTATGAATGGCTAAGAAACAGTGGTACAGTCACACAATGGAGTACTATGTATCACTTAAAAATGATCAGGGATTTAAAAAAAAATGATCAGGGATTTGTGAAATACTGCACAACATGGATGAATCTAGAACAAATTATACGAAGAGACATAAGTCAGTCTCAGAAGCACAGCAGTGGTATAAGACCACTAACATAAACAGTAGGGGCTTCCACGTAGCTTAGTGTCACGGAGTTGCACTACCAACCCAGAGGCAGATGATTTGAAGCCGTCAACGACTCCTCAGGAGAAAGATGGGCAATCTCCTCCTGTACCATCTACAGCCTCTGAAAACTTGCTGCAGGGTCGCTCTGAGTTTGTTCCAGACTTGATGGCACATCAGCAACAACAATATAAACAACTACGGAGAGGGTGACACAGATGGGATCAATATTAGAAAGTTAACAAGGATGAGAAAGGAGGAAGAGGGGAGCAAAAATTGCTAAGTTAGGTGAAGGAAAAGGCAATATGCCAAAAGGGTTTGATGAGACATTGCCATTAATCATTGTAATTAATATTATAAAACATAATGTCTGTGAATGAAAATGCAATATGACTTGTAAACTTTCATATAAAACTTTAAAATATTACAAAGAATCAAGGTTTCTTTTCTTCTACATAAAGTAAATCAGGAAGTTGGCAGTTTAAGATAGTCATCAGGGACCTGGATTCCTTTCTTTCTACTCCCTACTGTACCAGGGAAGCTCAGGTGGCCTAGCGGTAATTAACTGCACTGCAATCTCAAAGGCACACAGTTCAAAGCCACCAGCTCCTCTGAGGGAGAAGAATAGGCAATCTCCTGTGAGGCTTATCGCCTCCGAAAACCCCTTAGAGTCCATGTGTCAGTTCTGACTGTACAACAACTAACCTTTGTGTTGATGGTTCAAGATAAATGCTGAAGCTCCAAACATCATACCTGGGTGGCAGAGAGCTGAACAAAAGAAAGGACAGAAGAAACAAACCACTTTAAGGATGTGACCTTGAAGCTTTACAACTCCCATTTTTAACTCATTGGTCTCACTTAGCTACACGGGTAGTTGGACTGCCTATTTTGATTAGGAAATGTAGTAACCACATCATCTATTTACACTCACTTTATCAGTAGATATGCTTGTCACTAAAACATGAGCTCCAAAAGAGATTCCATCACAAAATAAGCATTCTGATCGACACTTATGTCAGAAATAGAAATGCCCTTTCTCCCTCTTGCTCTGACTCTATCTGTTCATTTCTCAGACACTCGTTCAATGAGCCACACACTGTGCAGCACGCACAAGCGTTATATCCTCTTTCCGTTTGAGGATGGGGTATCAGCATTTGGTTGTTACTATTTCAGGGGATGGTGGGGGGGAAAACATCAGTATTTTTTTTCCTGTTATTTTTTCTGAAAATGATAGATGGAACGAAACTTTTCAGACAGCCCTTAAATGGGTAAATTCCCATGATTAATAACATGAGTGTTCTTCCCTTTATTTAAGATGCATTTATAACTGTTAAATAATAACTGTCATTGCCAAGTATGTCTTCCTAAATCATATCGGATTAAAGTAGGTTTGTATAAATAAATAAAATGGGTTTGTGTTATCGTTAATATGAAAGAAAATAAAGCCTTCTGAACACTCTCATTCATTATTATTATTTTCATATTTCTCTGTCTACCACTAGTCCATAAGCTGCTCAGAACTTCTTTGTATTTGCTAAATGTTGCATCAGAGAGTTGGACAATGACTAGAGATGACAGAAAGAGAATTGATGCCTTTGAGCTGTGGTGCTGGAGAAGAGTGTTGAATATACCATGGACTGCTAAGAAAACAAACAGATTCATCCTAGAGAGGGTGAAGCCAGGCTGCTCCTTGGAGGCAAGGATTCTGAAGCTTCGTCTGACATAATTTGGAAATGTTGCAAGGAGGGACCAGTCCTTGGAGAGGGACATCATGCTTGGAAGGGTGGAGGGACAGTGCAAAAGAGGAAGACAATGAGATGGATTGATTCAGTGATTAGGTGTGTGTCAGTGAGATTGGCAAAGGATAGAGAAGGGTTTAGGACTGTTGTAACATAGGGTCACTATGAGTCTCAGGTGACTCAATAGCACATAACAGCAAGAACAGGCACATAACAACAACATGGAAGCTCTGGCGGCCTAGTGGTGGGGAGTTGCACTGCCAACCAGAAGACTAGGGGTTCGAGTCCACCAGCTGCTCCACAGTCTCTTCCTGTGAAATTTAAAGTCTCCGAGGACCCACTGAAGGAGCAGATCTGAATCATTTCTGACTCAGGCTTCATAACAATATATTAAATAGATGTTTGATGATCTTCCAACCATCTGGCTGAGGATTCTCCACCTTTAAACTAAGGTAAGTGTCTACATCTTGCCTCTCAAGACAGATGACAAGAGATGTAGATAGCACGTCTACATGTACAAACTTTATAGCTTCAAAGTGCTTCTATCTACGTCAAAAAATAATTAAAATATTCAATCAACCCCAAAATAAAGCTTAAAGAGGAGAGAAGCAGCATATCAAGACCCTCATTTATAGTTATTGGACCTCGGAGAAGTCCTTTGCTTCCTTCTAATTTGTCCACTAAAAATTGGTCTTCTAAGATAGTGTTTGAAAATGTGCATCTCAGATGCATCAAGAAAAACAGCCATTTCCTTTTCAATTGGAGAAAATACAAAAAGTAAAAAAAATTAAATAGCATCAAAAGGAATCTAGGATGAGAGTTGGGAAATTTTTCTTAAACATAATAGCTGTGAATCATTAGAAAGTTTAGAAATACAGAATCAATTGCCATAACACAGCAAATACTGGTTCCACAATCATCGTAATCACCAGATGATGGTTTGGTTTTCCTGCAGAAAAATCTGCAGGAAGAATATGTGGCCACCAGAGGGAGCTCTACCAAAATCCAGAAGAACTGCCTCTGAGGCTTGCAGCCAGGTTGCTCCTTGGAGGCAAAGATGATCAAACTTAGTCTCATATACTTTGGGCATGCTGTCAGGAAGGGTCAGCCCCTGAAAAAAAAGACACAGTAGAGGCTCAGAAACAGAGGGCAACCTTCAACGAGATGGATTGATACAGTGACTGTAACAATAGACTCAAGCATATCAGAGATTTTGAAGATGGCACAGGTTAGGGAAAGGTTTTGATCTGATGTTTGGAGTCACTAACTCATAATCAGCAACTAATAAGCACCTAAACCACCACCACCACGGGCCAGTCTCAAAGGACTCATAGCTGTAGCCCACACAGTCCTTCAGAACCTGTGCACCATAGAAAAGCAGTGTCTTCTTCTCTGGTCTTCCAGACCCAGACACAATTTTTCAGCAACACTCACATGGGCTCAATATTGCCCCTAAAAGGAGTCTGCATCAGCCCCACCTACCACAGTTACTCCAATGGGTCCCTCCTGCTCTTACACTTGCTCAGGAAGATAAAACTTTACATGTGGTTAATTTATGATGTTTCTCTCTTCAGTGGAAATAAACCAGAACAATATGAAAATTTAGGAGGTTGTTATATTTATTTTGCAATTAATAATTAAGATCAAGGGAACTAGTTGCTGTTCAGAAATACCACTATTCATGTTTTTAATTGCCATCTGGATTTCTTCTAAATTATTTTATTTGTTTAATCCTTGTTTACTTTGATTCGAAATTTTGCTTATTTGGCACCCAGAGACTCAGCTAATTGTCTTTTCAGAAAGCATAACAAAATATGAAGAAATTTAGCATTTGAACTACTCTAGTCAACAGTTTCATCTTGCTTGGATCCACAATTAACACCCTTGGGTACCAGCAGTCAGGAAATAAAAGAGATGCATTGCATTGGGAAAATCTGCAGTTAGGAACCTCTCCAAATTATTGAGGAGCAATGATGTCATTTTGAGGACTAAAGTGTATCTGATTCAGGCCATAGTCTTTCCGATTACTTGCTATGCATCTGAGAGCTGGACAATGAATAAGGATGACAGGAAAAGAACTGACACCTTTGAGCTGTGGTGTTGGAAAAGAGCTCTGAACATCCCATGGACGGCTAAGAGAACAAACAGATATGTCGTGGAGAGGGTGCAGCCAGAGTGCTCTCTGCAGGCAAGAACAATGATGCTTCACCTCACATCCTTTGGCATGTTGCTAGGAGGTGCTATTCCTTGAGGAAGAATGTGATGCTGGGAAGGGTGAAGGGTCGGTGAAGGAGAGGAAGACCCTCAAGCAGGTGGATTGACACGGTGACCGCTACAATGTGCTCTCGTGTGTCAGGAAGTGTGAGGATGGTGCAGGATAGAACAAGGTTCAGATCTTTTGTTCATAGGGTCGCTATGAGTCGTACTCCCCTCAACGGCGCCTAACAATAACAACAACATGCACAATAGACCTCTTTCTGAGCCTAGTCTTTTGAAACTTCAAGAGTGTTGTCCTGTCAAAAGCAGAGGTGCTTTTTCTGAGTCCTCTTTCTTTCTTTTTTCTTTTTATATTTTATTATTTTGTGTGTGTACCCTCAAACTGGATCAGACTGGTACAGGAGGAGATTGTCCCTCCTTCTCCAGCAGAGCATCTGGTGGATTTGAACTGCATACCTCTCTGAGTTCTCTTTCTTCTAAGGACAAAGGATGCCAAACATACTAAAGAGTCAAGAGATAAAAGTACCAGGAAAGAAAAACAATTTCTATTTCAGAATACGATTACTCTAATGATTTTGAAAATTACTACATAATTTTGGAGGGACTGGAGAGCATTATGCTAAGTGAACTAACTCAGTCCCTTAAAGACAAATCCTGTATAAGACCATTATCGTGTAAATAGAAAGATAACCAGTAAAATGGGTATGAGGAACCAAGGGGGGAAGGGTAGGAGCAGAAGGGTGATGATGGGCAGGGGGTTAATCAGAGGGCCACACAATGTGATGTGTAGAGGGAGGGGTGGGTAAAGTAAATGGGAAAGATCCAGTGGTGATCTGGAAAGATAGGGCCACTGTGGGCACATTTTGACACTGATTAATTTTATAAAATATAATGAATGGGAGTGATAGTATGAAACACAATGTGAATTAAGATAGTGTGAAAAAACAATGTACACGAACTTTGTAAGCAAACCAGTATAAAATAAAAAAATTATTTTTAAAAAATCCTCAAAAAGCTGAACACAGAAATTCCATATGACCCAGCTATTCCACTGCTTGGAATATACCCTGAGAATATGAGAACTAAGGCACAAACTGAGACTTGTACACCAATGTTCATAGCAGCATTATTGACCATTGCAAGAACATGGAAACAGACACACCCATGTTTATTGTGGCTTTGTTCACAATAGCAAGGAGGTGGAAACAACCTAAGTGCCCATCAACAAACGAATGAATAGAGAAGCTATGGTATCTTCACACAACGAAATACTACGCTGCATTGAAAAACAAGAAACTCATGCAATATTATTCAAAATGGGTGACCCTGGAGGACATTATGCTGAGTGAAATAATTCAGCCAAAAAGGGACAAAAACAGAACTGACATCGGGGTTGAGGAGAGACCGAGAAAGACGGGATAAATAATGTATACTGCATTGAAACAGATGAGGGAGAAAAATGTTTAAAAGGGGTACGTGACTAGGTATTATTGTCATGACAGGAGTCCAGAACGAAGACTGCATAATGGAGTGGACCTTGGGGGGAGGGATTGTAAAACAATGAAAGAATTTTTCTACTGTTTAAAAGAGATATATAACTAGGTATTTCTGTCATCACAGGAGACTAGAGCGAGGGCTACATGGTGGAGGGGACCTGGGGGAGGGTTTGTAAAACAATGAAAGAATCTTTTCTTTCACTTTTCCATAATTTCTGGACTCATGTACTTATAACTTGTTAGTCAAATTTGTGTCTTCTAGGTTGCAACACCCCCATGATACATCTTCAAGGATATGAACATGTACGGCCAAGCACAATCAATAAGAGTGCATCTAAATTCCAAAATCAATCTCCATAATAGTCTATGTGTTTCCTACTGCCAAAGGGGCCCTTTAGAGTAGTGAGAGAAGATCTTCACCCTGAAACACACAGCGTCCCTTTTCAGCAGGAAGTAGCTAAGAGAATACGCCATCCCCTTTTCCTTATGACTCAGGGTGAAGTCTCTCTCAGGGAGGAGTGATAGGGAATGGCAAAGGACACACTGACAAAGAAGATTAATCAGAACTGGCTTTGACAAGCACTGTGGCAATTGGACAAGAACAAACTGGGAGGAGGGTAGAGAGAATAGTGCAACAATGAATGAATGGAAACCCAAAATCTCTGTAAATGTTTATTAAAATTAATAAAATATAGGAAAAAAAAGACTTTTTCTTTTACTTTTCAAAGAGAAGAGTATATTGGGAGGGGCGCGGGGGCAGGGAGAAAAGTGCAACAATGAATTAATGGAAATCTAAAGTATCTGTAAATTTTCATTAAAATTAATAATAATAAAAACATTTTTTTAAAAAATAATATGGAAACAACCCAGATGTCCAACCACAATCAAATGGACTGAGAAATTATGGTAAATTCACAAAATGGAATACTATGTAGCACGCAGGAGCAATTATTTTGTAAATTATTACCTGGCTTGGGAGGGACTGGAGAGAGCGTTACTGTAGAATGAGTGTGAGGATCCAAGGGGGGAGGGAGTGTGGAAGCAGAGCAATGAGGATGTGTATGGGTGGGGGGAGAGGATTAGCCATGGGGTTGTACAATTTGCTAGGGAGCTCTGGTGGCCTAGTAGCAAGAAGCTGAACTGCAATCCGGAAGGCTCATGGTTCGAATCCACCAGATGCTCCACTGGAGAAACGGGCAATCTCCTCCTGTACCAGTTGAATTTGACGTGACAAACAGTACACAACAAAAGGCGCGGGGGGAGGCGGGAACAAAACCATTGCTCTAATCTTTATGTGAAATCTTAACTCCAACACGTGAAACAGATCAAATGAGAGTCAATATGGTTGGAGAAAGGATGGGACGTCGGAGATGACAAGGTCTCAGGGCCTTTGCCTCAGCATCCTGAAAAGCAAGCTGCCAAGAAGAGCTCATCAAACCAAGTTAGAGAATCTCTCAGTCCTTTCTTGTTGAACAGTTCTGTGATTCCATGTCAAGAGAATGTCCTTCACGTAGTTTCCCAAACCTTGAGATGACAGAAGAGATAAAAGATGATTCATTCTTGTGGGCATGTTCCCATGTTTTCCTTGGCCCAGAATCTTTGGGCTTTTCAGCTCCCCTACCCTTCAAGCAGAGCTGCTGATAAGAAATCAATATAGAAAGATGAGCTGTAAGAACAGCAACTTTGGGCGAGCTCTGGTGGCCTAGTGGCAGGAAACTGTACTGCAATCCCAGAAGTGCACAGTTCAAATCCACCAGATGCTCTGCTGAAGAAGGAGGAACAGTCACCTCCTGTACCAGTCAGATCCAATTTGACGGTACACGCATAAAAAAAAAAAAAAAAAGAACAGCAACTTTTAATCTCCAGTGTCTAGAATATGCATATTTGTTTTTGTTGTTATGTATCATCGAGTTGCCAGTGACTCACAGCAATGCTATGCACAATTGCTCTGAACCCTTCTCTATCCCGAGTCAATTTCATTGTCTCCAACAGACCTATCCACATCAATTCAGTTACTGTGTTAGTCCATCTCATCCAGCATCTTCCTCTCCTGCACTGTCCCCCCACATTTTCAAGCATGACTGGTCCCTCCTGGCCATATGCCCAAAATATGTCAGATGGAGCTTCAAAATCCTAGCCTCTAAGGAGCAACCTGGTTTCACCCTCTCTAGGTCAGACCTGTTTGTTATCTTGGTGGGCCACGGTATCGTCATGGTATGCTCTTCTCCAACACCACAACTCAAAGGCATCAATTATTCTTGTGTCCTATTTGGTGATTGTTAACTTCAAAAATAAAGAGAAGAAAGGAAGGAAGAGGAGGCAGGAACCGAAGAAAAGAAAAGAACGCAAATGTCGACTGCTTCCACAACCCCCACCTGTGAGGAACCTGGAATGCCTGCGTGGTTTGAATGTTTAAAACGCTCAGCTGCTAACTGAAACATCGGAGCTACAAGAGGCAACTCAGAAAAAAGACCTGGCGAAGTATTTCTTTAAAAAAAAGGGGGGGGGGATCACATGTTAAGAAGTTGATCACACATGAAGTTACCTGGAGTTGGAGTCAACTGGATGGAAGTTTTTACTGGTGAATGACAGAACATCAAACCTTCAGCTCTTCTTTCCCAGTGCTTCACCTCTTATTTCTCCGACATGGGCCTCTATCTCAACCTCCATCAAAGCTGTGCCCTAGTCTGCTAATAAATGCTACTCTGACCTTGAACTGGAGCTGCTATCTCCCTGCAGTTTCTGAATAATATGACCTCCCTCTGGTCACAGCAACCAGTTCTCTGAGAGCATTAGAGCTGCAGGCGCTTCCCTTGCAAATCCAGAAGAGAGGACAAAAACCTCTCCTTCTTGCCTACTGCTGAGCCTGAAGTATGCACAGACAACAGCAGTTAAACCTTACGAAGCATCTGGTGTGCACCAGGGTCTATTCAGCTCTCACATGACCCAGCCCACCTATGTCTAACAGGAGTCTAAGGTGATAGAAACTGCTGTTAACCCTATTTTACAAATGAGACTGAAGCTTAATAAAGTAACTTTAAGTTGCACAGTTAGGGAGTATGAGAACCAAGATTTGAAGCCACACTAGCTAACTGTTTGTACTAGATAGAATGATGCCTTCAAATACGTATGTCCTCTTGGAACTTCAGAATGTGACCTTATTTGAAACAGAGTCTTTGTTGTTGTTTTTTATTATTTATTTTATTATTTTTTATTTTTATTATTATTT
>NW_006400032.1:2746363-2751850 GCF_000299155.1 Elephantulus edwardii
AGGCTGTTTGTTCATAGGGTCGCTATGAGTCGTCTATGACTCCATGGCACCAAACAACAACAACAACATTGTTACATAATTCCCTCCTCCTTTCTCTCCCTTTCCCCACTCCGCTCAGCTATACACATTTTATTATGGAGGGTTGTCATATAAATAATGCCTAATCATATATTCTTTTTGAACAGCTCTTTCCTTGATCTGTTCCAATGCAGTGTACATTACTTATCCCCTCTTTTCTTAGTCCTGTTTTATAACAATGGTATTATGCAGTATTTGTCCTCTTGGGACTGAGATATTTCATTCAGCATAATGTCCTCCAGGGTCACCCATGTTGTGTAATATTTTGAATCCCTTGTTCTTCGGTGCTGCATAGTATTCCATTGTGTGAATATACCATTGTTTTTCTATCCATTCATTTGTTGATGGGCCCTTGGATTGCTTCCATCTTTTCACTACTGTAAATAATGTAGCAATAAATACAGGTATACGTATATCTGTTTGGGTGGCTGTTCTGATTTCTTTAGGATATATTCCCAGTACTGGTATTGCTGAATCAAATGGTATTTCTATTTCCATCTTTTCGAGAAAACACCATACTGCCTTCCATAATGGTTGCACCATTTTACACTCCAACCAGCAGTGAATAAGGGTTGCAATCTCTCCACAATCTAACCAGAATTTTTATTTGCTGCTCTGTTGAAATTTGTTATTGTTCCTGGGGTGATATTAATGTCTCATAATTGTTAGGATTTGCATCTCTCTGAGAGCCAAGAATTTTGAACATTTCTTCATGTGTCTATTAAAGTGTCTATTCATATCCTGTGCATTTGCGATTGGGTTGGTTACCTTTTTCTTGCTGAGGTGCTGGAGTGTATAAACTTTAGATATGAGTCCTTTATCAGATATGTCACTACCAAATATTTTTTCCCAGTCTGTGGCTTTCCTTTCTACCCTGCTGGAAAAGTTTTTTGATATGTTTAGATATTTGATTCTTAGAAGGTGCCATTCATCTATTTTATTCTCTCCTTGGTTGTAGGTTGAAAGAGAGTCTTTGTAAAATACATGAGGATGGTCACTAAATCCAATGGCTAGGACCCTTGAAAGAACATGAAGACACAGATACCTCAACTGGAAAGAAGCCATGTGGCAATACAAGTAGAAATTGGAATGATGCAACTATACGTCAGAGGGAAAGGGATTGCTGGAAACTGTGAGAATCTGCAAAAAGGCAAGGGAAGGCTCCCCACAGACTTCAGAGAGCGTAGAGCACTACCCATCGACACCTTGATTTCAGAGTTCTGCCCTCCAGTACTGTTAGAAAACAAATTTATGTTCTCTTAATACGCTCAATTCATGATAATCTGTTGTGGCAACCTTAAAGAGTGACATCCACTTCCTAAACAACATGCCTTTAGAAACTCTACGAACTTTGAGAAATAATAGTTATCAATAGGCTTCAGGTCTTTTGTTCCTAGGGTCGCTATGAGTCGTGCTCGACTCGACGGCAATCAACAACAACGACAACCCTAAAGAACTAACAAACTACTGTTAATTTAAAAACTCATATCCAAACCTGGGAAAACAGGTGAAAGAATGATGGTGTATTATTTCAAGGGCATTGTCTAACAGATCCACTCCGAATTACCCTGTTCCCTGAAGGATGAGTGCAGCAGTATCGACCCTCTAGTATTGATTGGGATACATTAACTTGTAGAAAACTGAGAATGATTCAAATAATCCTTTGACCTATAGTAATGCAAATGAGTTTCCTCTCTAAAGGAAAATATAACTCCAAAGGCTACAGTTTTATTGTCCTCTAGGAGAGCAGACAGTTTAGGAACTAATCTAGCAATCTTACTCCTGCAGTCTTTCTTTCAGCAACTATAAATACTTCTGTCTCAACTGTAACCATTGGAACCAGGTTTACCATCTTGCTGGTTCCCTCATTAATGAGTTCATTAAATCTGTGACACATGTTCATTCAGTCTTTAACTGTTGTATTCTTAATGTTTTGAATTGCTTGGTGCATCAAAGCCTGAAATGGATGAGTGAACGTTGAATCAGAAAATATGTGCTTATTATGTTTAATAAGGGGGAGCAAACCACAACTGGAATATGAAAGTCCTTGAACTGTGATCAAGGTGAACTAGTACAAAAAAATCTTTCTTTATATATTCACCAGCCCCCGCCCCCCAACCCAGAGAGGACAGAATTTGGACACAATAGCACGAGTGACTTTGGGGAAGTAGACCTTTAAAACCAAAACTTGGTTTTGAAACCAAAGAGCCAAGCACTTCCCAGAGAAGAAGACCTGTTCAACAGGTATATTGTTTCTGTGTGCCATTGAGCTGGAACCTGCTCATACCTGACCCTCCAGCAGGTTTTCAGAGACAGCAAATCACATAGGAGGAGTTTGTCCATCCTTCTCCTGAGGAGCAGCTGGTGGATTTGAACCACGTACCTTCGAGATTGCAGCACAGCTTCTTACCACTAGTCCACCAGAGTATACCTCCTGTAACTCTTAAGGAGGAAAGCAAATGATGCAGTTACCAAGGGCCTGGCCTAGTAGACACCAAGGATCCCAAATGGGCACTGCTAATTGTTGTTGGTGCCAGCAGCCAGCAAGCCAACCTTGACTCACAGTGACATTAGGATAATGGGTCTGAATCTTGCCATCCTCACCATCTTCGATGTGCTTCAGCCTATTTCAGTCACTGTGTCAACCTCTCTTGTTGAGGGTTACTCTCTTTTTTTTTTTTAGAGGTAATAAAATTATTTTTCCCCCCATTCATTCATTGTTGCACATTTCCCTCCCTGCCCACCCACTCCCAGTCTACTTTTCTCTTTGAAAAAAAAAATTCTTTTATTGCTGTACAATTCCCCACCCCCACCCACTTTACTATGCAGCTCTTATTCTGGACTGTTGTCAGGCAAATAATGCCTAATCATATATTCCTTTTAAGTGGTTCTTTCCCTTATCTGTTTCCATGCAGTGTACATTATTTATCCCCTCTTTTCTTAGTTTCCTCCCAACTCCCATGTTAGTCCCGTTTCATAACAGTGGCATTATACAGTATCTGTCCTTTTGTGACTGAGATATTTCCTTCAGCATAATGTCCTCCAGGGTCACCCATTTTGTATAATATTTCATTATTTCCTTGTTTTACAGTGCTGTACAGTATTCCATTGTGTGAATATACTAAAGCTTCTCTATCCATTCATTTGTTGATTGGACTTGGGCTGTTTCCAACTCTTTGCTATTCCTCTCTTTCTCTGACCCTCCACCTTTCCCAAAATAATGTCTTTCTCCAAAGACTAGTCAACATGCCCAAAGAGTGTGAGATGAGGTTTCACCAACCTTGCTTGTAAGAGCACCTTGGTTATACTTCCTCCAAGAAAGACTTGTTTGGGTGAGCTCTGGTGGCCTAGTGGCAAGAAGCTGCACTGCAATCCCAGAGGTATGCGGTTCAAATCCACCAGATGCTCTGCTGAAGAAGGAGGGACAATCTCCTCCTGTACCAGTCAGATCCGATTTGATGGTACACACATAAAAAGTAATAAAAATTTTAAAAAAAAGAAAGACTTGTTTGTTCTTTGGCAGTCCATGGGATATTCAGTATTCAATACCATGACTCAAAGGCATCGATTCTTCCTCTGTCATCCTTATTCACTGTCCAACTGTCAGATGTATAGGAAGCAATTGAAACTAACATGGCTTGAATGAAATAAATTCTATAACTGCAGTATATTTTCCATGGGGGAGAGACTCATTTACATTGCTATAGGTCAAGAACTCTCTGAATCATTCTCCAAACACAATGCTGCTGCCTGGAATAAAGAAAGTGCTTAATAAATATTGTATAAGGAGACAAACTGCTCCCCAGTGCAGAGAAATTATGTCTGCAAAAAAGTAAAACCAAGTTGATCCAATTCAATCAAAAACATCTTTCCGGGCTATCCCCTTATTTGGAGATAGATTCTGACACACAGACTTAGTTTCAGCACACCACTAATAACTTGCTAATGGTGATAATGGATTTCTTAATTACATGGAAGAGGCCTATTTTTCAAGTGCTCAACACTGAAGACATACATTCAAAACCCATTGTATTCTGCTGTGATCCTCCTGGGGGTGGTTCTGGTCATTTGCCGCTTCTATTTGTGGACGATTATACGGCATGAATATGAGCACACAGGAAAGGGGTGGGAGAGATGGAGAAAAACCAAGAAAGCACAATCATGTGATGGAGTCCTCACACATGGTAAGGATTTGGGAAGGAAAACAAACTAAGAGAATCACAGGAAACCACCTCTAACTTCCTTGCAGCTGTTTCTCAACTCAGGCACCTGTGCACTTGGGCCCCCTCTCCCGGTTTCAAACAAGAACGACTTACATGTGTGCTTCTCTTTAAGAAGACCTTTGAGTCACAAACGTTGTTTATCAGAAACACCTGAAGCAACTTCTAAGCCTCAAGACTTCTGGGTCCATTAACACTTTGATGCCAAATCATTTCTGATTTTCTTTGTTGTTGTTAATATTATAAGTTTTCAGTAAAGCAAGGCATGCTGAAATCAAAGGAATTGATTGATTGATTGATCTGTTTATCTATCTATCTATTTATTTTTTATTTAGGTTTTGATGCTAGGAGGTACTAATGCTTGGAGAAAAGAGTCATGTTGGGAAATAGTGAAAGAGAAGAAGACCCTCAACAAGATGAATTGACCCAGTTACAACAATGGGGTTGAAAATGGTGGAGATCAGGAAGCAGAGATCTGAGCAGGGTAAGTTCAGCTTTGTTGTTCATTGGGTCGCTATGAGTCACAGTAGACAGAATCTAATGATATGCATTTTAATAAGTTATGTGGGACACTCAGGTCTCAAGTGGACTCTGGTGATAGAAAAAATAGGGTGAAACCCATCTTTTCAGATTTACAGTTACACAAGTCCTTACCAAGCAATAATTAGATGCTACGCATCAGAGAGCTGGACAATAACTGTTAGATATAATAAAGAGGGTGAGGGTGGGAGGGAGAGGAATAAAGAAAGAACTGGTCCCAAGAAACTAATAGGCTTTCATTGCGCTGTCTGAGAGGGACGCCAAGTGACCCAGCAGCATGGCATGCAGACAAAATCCAAATGGTGCGCGGGCAGTTTGGGGGGTTTCCTTTTAATAGGGGTCCTGGGGAGGACTAAGATGGTACTTCTTGGAATATGGCAAGTTAATTTAGTTAGATTTTAGCTTTTGTTTTGTTTTGTTTTCTCAAGCTCAGACTCTTATCAGGATCCATTGTTTAGTCTCTTCCTTGATGACCAGTTTAGGTGTTATTAAGTTTCTCAGGAAGTGGTCAAGCTTGGGGGTGGTGGGGCAACTGCCATATTCTCCCTTCAAGGACTAACGATGATAGAAGAAGAATTGAGGTATCATCTCACTCCAGTAGAAGTGGCAAAGTTTAACAGAGCAGCAAGTAATAAATGTTGGAGAGGAT
>NW_006400032.1:2752470-2760859 GCF_000299155.1 Elephantulus edwardii
GGTGCTGGAGAGAAGTATTGAATATACCATGGATTGCTAACTGAACAGGTCCATCTTGGAGAGGGTGGAACCAGGCTGCTCCTTGGAAACAAGGATTTCGAAGTTCCATCTGACATACTTCGGGCATGTTGCCTGGAGGCATCAGTCCTTGGAGAAAGATGTCATGCTTGGAAGTGTGGAGGGGCAGAATAAGAGAGGAAGACCTCTCTTGAGACGGATTGACTCAGTGACTGGGGTAAAGGAGTAGCTATGTCAGAAGCAATGAAATTGGCTCAAGATAGAGCAGGGTTCAGAGCTGTTTACATAGGGTTACTATGAGTCGCAGGTGACTCAAGGGCACATAACAACAACAACAACACAATTGAGATAACAGTTTGCCAAGAAACCTAAGAAGCTGAAAAATGTTGCTGGGCAAGATACATCCTATAGGTTGCCAAAGGGTTAAAATTGGATAGAGTCTAGGACTATATGCTTTTACCACTTTTTTAGTAAAATCCATACTCAAGTTGGAAAAACACTGGACCAAAATCAAAACAGAAAATAATTATTAGTTTATATGACAATTTCCCATAAGACCCTTATAACTAATGGCTCCCTGTACCTCCATACATTTAAAATTTGCATAACTTCTTTATGTATATTTAAGTACCTGTTGTGCAGTACACCAGTTCCCTTTATATAATGGTACCTACCATGTAAGGTGCTCTGGAGAAAGATGTGGACATTTGCTTCCAGAATAGCCTCGGAACCTTTAAGGCACAGTACTACTCTGTCATTCAGGGTTACTATGAGTCAAAATCAACTCAAAGTCACTGGATTATTTCTTTTGTTTCCCTTGAAGCTTAGATTCTAGTGAGGAGAGAAAAAAACCTTAAAAAGCATGCACATAGTAAAATGGATGGTGACAAGTAATAGAGGAAGGAGGAGGGGAAACTGGAAGGTTTACAAGAGTTTCAGGTGGAGAATGGTCACAATTCAAACAAGGATGATCAAAGAAGGCCTCACTAAATGGCATGTGAGTAAAGATTTTAAAGCTGTGAGGCTGCAAATCATATAGATATCTGGGGAAGAGCTTTCTAGAAAGAGGATACAGCCAGGGCAAAGTCCTGGGGCAAAAGTGTGTCCCTGGCATGTTGGAGAAACAGCAAGATGACTGTGAACTGTGTGGGTGGGGAGTAGTAAGAGGTGAAGTCAAAGAGATAATGGAAGATTGGGGTATAAGTCTCCGCTTGTACCTCAGTTCTCATTTTCTCACTGTATATTCCAAGTAGTAGAATAGCTGGGTCATATGAATTTCTGTGTTCAGCTTTTTGAGGAAGCGCCAATCTGTCTTCCAGAGTGGTTGTACCATTTTACAATCCCAACATAGCAACATTATTCACCTTCACAAGAACAAGGAAACAGCCCAATCAAATGGACTGAAAAACTATGGTACATTCACACAATAGAATACTACTCAGATTTTTAAAATTATTACCTAACTTAGGAGAGACTGGAGAGCATTATCCTGAGTGAACTAACTCAGTCCCACAAGGGCAAATATTGTATAAAGCGATTATTATAGAATGAGTATGAGGATACAAGGAAGGCATGGTGGAAACAGGGATGAGGATGTGTGGGGTTGGGGAGATTCATCACGGGGTGGTACAATTTGTTGCGGGGGGAGGAAAATTGGAAGAATCTGGTCTAGAAAACAATGTATTCTTATTTTGTAAAAAAAATAGTTAATTTTAAAAAAGATAATAGAAGGACAGATTAGGTAAAACTGTTTGTGTTATCGCTATTTTTGCTGTTGAGTTGATTCCAAGGCACCACAGAACAAAACACCGCCCTGTCAACATCATGTTTGAACCCTGTGCTGCCGGCACAGTCAGTGCACCTTGTTGAAGGTCTTCATCTTTTCACTACACCCTCGACTTGACCAGGCATGATGGTTTTCTCCAGGGACTGGCCCCTCCAAAGTACGAGTACAAGACAAAGCACCACTCATCTCTCGTTCGTCCTGCCATGAAGTCTTGCATATGCTGTGCCGCTAGAAGCTTTGACCTCGGTAATTCAATACTAACAAGTTCACCCTCGGTGGGCAGATTTTAGCAGAGCTTCCAGAATGAAACAGACTGGGAAGGAGGACATAGTGGAGGGAGAAATTGGCCATTGAAATAGGTTCAATACGCCATTTGTAGACTTGAACTGACACAGGAGTCACAGAGGGTTCGGCAGAGAGGACTGGCATGTTGTGTTCATGTCCTTATGGGATCATCATGGCCACCAGATCGAGAACAGATTGGCGAGGAGCCAGAGCAGAAGCCAGATGATGAGTGAGGATGCTATTGGTCTACTGAAGCAGAAGCCTCCCCCTCCAAAGGCATAGATATTTGGAAAATGTGTCCGCCTACTCTTGTAATGTCATCAGTCATGATCATATTTAATCCCTGCTTGGTAAGGAAAACAAACAAAACGTTTAAAAGGAAAAAAAAATGGGGTTGGACGGAAGGGCTATAGTTTCCCAGTAAGAGAAGGGGAAAAAATAAATTGCAATTTGCGTTTGTGACAGTCAGGGAAATTGAGTGGACCCAAGTTGCCTCAGGAAGAAGAAGGCTAATGTTAGGAAGTTAAAAATAATCACACAATCCTGAGTGTGCTGGAATAATTAGCCTTGAAAAGGGGGTGCCCCAGTGATCTCATTACATTTCCTCAGATGACTTTCCCAAGCAGTGGCAGGTGAGTAATAGGAAACCACTGGATTGCCAGGCACAATGGGCTCCTTTCAAAAGCCTATAATTTAATCTTGAAATAAGTGGCAGAGTCCAAAAACATCACGATCAATTATCTGATCGTTAAGGAAAATGATATGCACTAGTGTCCTAGAAAGGCCTCTGTCTCGTAGATGGTCTGTCACCCTCCGTCCTTCACTGTGAATCAGGACCAGGAGTTGCTGGCATCCTTGGGCGCCTGCCAAATGCATGCATATGAGAATTGAGTGCATTTAAATCACACAGCATGGTCAGTTTAGATGCAGGAGGTTGGAGAAGGTGGGGGTTTTAGCCTCAACAGTATTTAGGGAAACCAAGACCCACTGCTTGAAAGGCTAATGCTTTGCTACAGGTCAGAGCTTTTTTAACTCTGCCTACTGACTCTGGGTGAGCGAAACAAAACACTTGCCCTCAAAGATCAAAATCTGCAGAGGCCTCAAGAGCTATTTTAATTTGGTTTAGGAATTATGGGCTTGTTTTCTCCCTGAGATGCAGCCAAATTAAAAATGTCACTCAGTAATGGAGAGTTGCTTAAATCTCTCTTTTATGACTATCCCCTATTTACAACCATGGTAATCATATTCTGGCTGACCACACACACATCTCTTCTCAAATGAAATGTCCCATCGCTCAATTTGAGCTATTTTCTCACTCCTCCTTTATTGACCTCCATCCTTTATCTCATTCCCTTGGAAGCCTGAAACTTAAGTCTATAAATACATTAAAAATAAAAACCGATTCCATTGGGAATGAGGTCATAGGGTTGCATTTATTCTCATATTACATCATTACTTAAACAACTCTAGATTGCCCTGTAATAGGCTTAGATGTTAGGTGTGGCTGGCCCTCAACTTCTTGGAGTCCACAGTGGACCAAAGTAGAACCTTCTAGCTGGACTATTCCTTCCTCATTCCTTACACCCTCCTCTGTTTCTACTTCAAATAATCCGAATTTAGTGACTACCAGCTGTGACCCAATGAAACGTGACTCCCTGACTGCACCACCACTCAACTCATCATCACAGGACCCTGCCTCTAAGAAAGGATATTCTCCAACCTTACCAATACCTTAGTGTGTCCAAAAATCCTATGCTTCTACTCAATAAATAATTCAATGTATTTTATTAAGCACCTACTATATGTAGGGACTCTGGTGGCTTAGTGAGTAAGGAGTTTCTCTGCCAACAGAAAGGCAAGCTGTTCAAATCCGCCAGCCACCCCAAGTCAGAAAGAAGGGCAATATTCCTCCTGTGCCATTTACTGCCTCTGAAAACCCACTAGAGGGTGAGCTATGGGTCGGTTCTCACTGGACGGTATACAACAACAATGTAGATATAAATCACTCCGCCCCTTATAGTTCACGACAGCTATTCACAACCTGTCTTGTTCATCTAAAGCCTAGTCTCCTATTTTAGAAGGCTCCCTCAACTTCCTGTACCACCCTCAATCCTCATACATCAGCACCATACCATCTTACTACTTCTACTATCTCTGGTGGCTTAATGGTCAGGAGTTGCACCTCCATCCTAAAGGCACATGGTTCAAATCCACCAGACACTCTGCAAGAGAAAGGTGGGCAATCTTCTGTGCAATTTACAGCCTCTGAAAACCCTACAATGGTTTGAGCTATGAGTCAGCTTCAGCTTGAAGGTACACAACAACTGCTACCTCAGACAAAAAGGTGTAATCTGGAACATTCAAGTTCTTTATGGATCCTATTCCCATTCCTTCCCTCTTCACCTTCAATGTCTCGTTATTAATTTTAAATGTTTGATGTTGTTATTAGATGTTGTCAAAGTTATGTACGACTCATAGTACCTAAACCAACAGATCTGAACTCTATCCTGGTCTGTGCAATTCTTAGCATCCCCAACACACTTAAACCCATTGCCACAGTGCTTTCTTTTCTTTCTTTTTTTTCCCCCGCTGACCCTCCCCTTTTCCAAGCATGATATCCCTTTCCAAGGAATAGCCTCTCCCAACAATATGCCTGAAGTATGTGGGATGAAAATTTGCCATCCTTGCCTCTGTGGAGCACCCTGGTTTCACTTTCTCTAAGATGTCTATCTCAATTAAAAAAAAAAAAAAAGATAAACGACCTCCAAGTCCTCCAGTACCCAGCCTCTCTCTGTCTCTCCAGAGGCAAGCTTTTAGAAATAGAAATCTACGCCTCTATCATTTCACTTCCACATTTTATCATTTCTGTAAAACAGCTTTCTTTTTCTACTAGTTTATTTATAAAATTCTTATATATTGTTTTCAAGAAAAAATTCTTTCCACTTCCCTCACCCCCCATCAAATTATACAACCCCATGATTAATCCCCCCTTCTCTCTTGCACATCTTCATCCCTCTGCTTCTAACCTCTCCCACACCTCATTCATCCTTATACTCATTCTACAATAATGGTTTTATACAATATTTATCCTTGTAGGACTCAGTTAATTCACGCAGCATAATGCTCTCCAGTCCCTCCTAAATTAGGTAATAATTTAAAAAATCATTGCTCCTGGGTGCTGCATGGTATTTCATTGTGTGAATGTACCATAATTTCTCAATCCATTCATTTGTGGTTGGCATTTGGGCTGTTTTCAGGTTCTTGCAATGGTGAATGTCAGTAACAACTTCTAAGTGACATTTCAAAATATGAATCTGTGCCCTCAGTGTCTTCAAGTATGACCAAATGCCACTATAAAAATGACTGGTTATATGACCCAAAGTGCTTCAAACCAAACACTATGCCTGAAACTGAAATCACCAGCTTTTCCCAAGTGATAAGAATCTGGATCCTACTCCATCCCCTTACAGGCTGTGTGGTATTGAGGAAATTTTCAAATCCTTTTGTGTTTCAAGTCCTCCTATGTTAAGTATGCAAGCTTAAAAATGTACTCACAAACCAACAGGTTTAGTCTGCCACAGTTTCGTGGATGCTAGGAGAACATGCGAAAGTCCTGGGTCAAAGATGAGGGACAGTATATTACTCATAACAGCCATAGAAGTGAGGGTATGGGTAGTTTTTACAATTATTTCCTGAGCTCAGTTCCTCCAGGGTGATGGTGGGGGGAACTCTAGACGAGTCTGGTATATCCAGCATGGTTATTGGAGAGGAACATTAGGGACAAGGAAGCTGCCCTTTGCTCCATAAAAAAAAAAATAATAATAATAATCAAAACAACTCATGGCAGCCCCATGTGTCTAAGGGAAGAACTGTGCTCCATGTTTTCAATGACTGGTATTTCAGAAATAGATTGCCAACCCTTTCTCCTGAGATGCCTCTAGGTGGACTCGAACCTCCAACTTTGGGTTAGCAGCCAGATGTACTAATTATTTGCACCACTTGCTCCACAGAGAGACAATATATATTTAAGCATGGGTCCTAGCTTAAAGTAGAAATTACCAGAAGAATGTCCATTTATGCTTTATGGACTAAGCAAAGGCATTTGACTGTATAGATCATAACAAATTATAGCTAATATTGAGAAGAATGAGACTCCCGGAACATATAATTGTGCTCATGCGAAACCTATACCTAGACCAAGAGGCTGGTGCAAACAAAGCAAGGGAACACTCACTACATGATTTAAAATTAAGGAAATTGCGTGTCAAGATTGTATCCTCTCTCCATACCTGTTCAGTCTATATGCTGAGCAAATCATTCAAGAGGCTGGACTCTGTGGAGAAGAATGTGGTATCAGGATTGGAGGAAGACTCATCAACAAAGTGCTTTATGCAGATGATACAACTTTGCTTGCTAACAGTGAGGTGAACTTGAAACGCTGCAGAAGATAAAAGACTACAGCCTTCAATATGGATTACATCTCAATAAGAAAACATAACTTTTGCGGCCTAGTGGCAAGAAGCTGCACTGCAATCCCAGAGGTATGTGGTTCAAATCCACCAGATGCTCTGCTGGAGAAGGAAAGGCAATCTCTTCTTCTACCAGTCGGATCCTGTTTGACAGTAAACACACACACACACACACACAAATAAATAAACTAAGTAAAATAAAATTTTTAAAAAAGAAAACTTTTCACCATTGAACCAATAGGCAATATCATGATAGATGAAGAAAAGATTGAAATTGTCAATGACTTCATCTTACTTGGGTCCATAGTCAACACTCAATTGACTAGCAGTTCAGAGATGAGAGACATATTGCATTGAGAGGTCAGAGACCTCTCCTAGTTACGGAGGAACAATGACATCCACTTGAAGACTAAGGTGTGCCTGATTCAGACCATGGTTTTTTCAATCACTTGCTATACATTTGAGAGCTAACCAATGAATAAAAAATGGCAGAAGAATTGCTGCCTTTGAACTGTGGTCTTGGAGAAGAGTACTAGATATCCACCCCATGGACTGCCAAAAGAACAAACAGATATGTCTTGGAGAAAGAACAATCAGAATGTTCCTTGGAGGTGAAGATGACAGCACTTCATTTCACATACTTTGGGCATGTTGTTAGAAGAGGCCCTTGCACAGGGATATCATGTTTGGAAAGGAAAAATGAAGGGCTGGTGAAAGAGAGGAAGGCCCTCAACTTGATGGATATCAATGACAGCAGAAATGGGCTGAAGTGGGTCAGAAATTGTAAGGATGGCTCAGGATAGGACAGGGTTCAGATCTGTTGTTCTTAGGGTTGCTATGAGTCATACTCCACTCAACAGCACCTAACAACTACAACAGCAACATATATTTCAAGTCTGTTGCTATACAAACATTAATCAAGACAGTCAAGTGGGGGAAAGTACTTCCAGCACAATACGTGCAATAAAATGAGAAAAAAAATTCTAAAGTAGCCAACTCTCTAGTCATAATCTTATTTCATGTCTGTATCTCCTAACAGCTTACTGCTTGGAAGGGTATGTTATCACTGTAAACTCCTATCCAGCACAAGGTATGATATATGATATACATTAATTGCACCGTAAATGTTTACTGAACACTTGATTGTATAATAGGTATCTGAAGATCTTGAAGTTTGGCACATGTTCATTTAGATTCCAGCTATTCTAAGTACCTTAGCAATGGAAATTTTAAACGCTGAGTCATTTTAGGCTTAATGAGTGAATGGCAAGGATTCTGAAGCTTCGTCTGACATACTTTGGGCATGTTGCAAGGAGGCACCAGTTTTTAGAGAGGGACATCATATTTGGGAAGGTAGAGGGACAGCAAAGGACAGGGAGACCCTTGATTAGATGGATCAATTCAGTAATTTGGGTGATGGGAGTAGGTGTGTTGGAGACAGTGAGGTTGGCACAGGATAAAGCAGGGTTCTGGGCTCTTGTACACTGGGTCGCTATGAGTTGCAAGCGACTCGATGGCATGTAATAACAACAACAAGTGAATTGCAAAGTTAAGTCTAATTATGAAAACTGTCAGGTTAACATGAACTGGCTGAAGAAAAAATAATTTACTATTCTGTGTTTTAAAAACAATATAAAATGGTCATTGCAAAAACAGAAGAGGAAGACCAAAATGGATGTCAGAAGATACTCTGAAAATTGCACTGGAGCACAGAGAAGCCAAAGCACAAGGAAAAATTCAAGATACTAAAGAGTTGAATAGAAGATTTCAAAAGGCAGCACAGGATGACAAAGCAAAATATTACAATGAAATGTGCAAGGAGTTGGAGTCA
>NW_006400032.1:2762369-2770818 GCF_000299155.1 Elephantulus edwardii
GTCTAACATACTTAGGACATGTTGTGAGGAGAGACCGGTCCTTAGAGAGGGACATCATGCTTGGGAGGGTGGAGGGACAGCACAGGAGAGGAAGACCCTCTATGAGGTGGATTGATTCAGTGACTGGGATAATTGGGATGGGAGAGTCAGAGACAGTGTTATTGGCACAGGACAGAGCGGAGTTTAGGGCTGTTGTACATAGGGTCGCTATGAGTCACAAACGACTCAACAGCACATAACAACAACAACAACAACAACATTAAATAATGGTCCAAGCCTTATTTTTAAAATATGTTTTATGAAAAGAAATATGACTGCTTTGAGTAAGTTGTGGGTTAATATGTACAACTTTAGAGAAATGGCTACATTTGCCTTGAGAGTTAATTAGACCCACAGTATAGTGACTGTCCAGTAACCAAAGCTTCAGTGACTA
This sequence comes from Elephantulus edwardii, assembly GCF_000299155.1. Lineage (NCBI taxonomy): Eukaryota > Metazoa > Chordata > Mammalia > Macroscelidea > Macroscelididae > Elephantulus > Elephantulus edwardii. The sequence continues at coordinate 2,762,803 of NW_006400032.1, forward strand.
TCATATTTTGAAATGGAACTTTTTCTAACAAATAAATATTATCTAGCAAAATTCTTTGTGCCAAGTAATATCCTAGGCTGTGGAGATAAATGAAGTAGGAGGGAAAATCAGCCAAGGCCCCAACCTCAAGGATTCCTATTCACAAAGGAAGAGAAGCACCCAACACTTGAACCTGCAAACAGCACTGAAGTCCCCTCTCTCGGCTCATTTTCTTCTCCTTTTATCTTTAGAAAGAAAAAGTTGCTACACGCCACCCCAAAGGAAGCTCCGCTGTCCTCCGATCAATTTGTGCTAGGATTTTGCACGGCATCCCTTCATCCTTTTACAGCTATTTAGCCTAGCACACCGTGGGAGAGTATTACACAGTTGCCACATTGTACCCTAACACACATGTGCTTGGAGGGGACACACTTTAATCCATGGTGCTGACATGTATGGAGTTGATAGGAGTTGGTAGCAACTTGACTGTGACTGGTTGGTTATTAGATATTCAAGTGTAGAAGTCAATTCCAAATGTGGATACAATTATTTGAAGGCCAAGGGAGAGATCTGGTCTGGCAATAAAAATGTGAATGTCAATAAATGTAAAAAAATTAAATATATAAATATATAAATATATAAATATATATATATATATATATATATAAAATAAGCTTTGGTGATATAGTCCATAGGGAGTTTCCCTGCTAATCGAAAGGCTGAATAAATATCTCTGGCAGTTTGAGTCTACCAGCTGCTGTTCCAAAGGCAATCTCTGCCTATGCAATTCACAGCTTTGGAAACTCAATGGAAGGTCAACTGTGAGTCAATGCCAACTCAACTGTAATAAATGAATGAGTGAGCATATGTTGTTGTTGAGTACTTTCAAGTACAAGGCAGTAAACTGCACAGGAGGAGATTGCCTAGCAGCTGGTGGGTTTGAACCATGTGCATATGGGATTGCAGCACAGCTTCTGACCACTAGACAACCAGAGCTCCCTGCGTGAGCATATAGGTACTGAATCAAGCCGGGACCTGAAGAGCCCACCTAGGAAGAAGCACAGATAGATCAGGCAGGAAGACTGAGCACCATGTGTCCTCTTATCCTTCAAAAGTCGGCCAGAGAGGAGACCTAGGTATGGAGTCTGTTGTAACCAACAGTCAGCCAGAGGAAGTTCATGTTTTTGTTAGCCGTTATTGAGTTAATTCTTATCCCATGGACACAAAGTAAAATTGTGAAAAGGAGTTGCAAGCTTTTAAAAGCAGATTGTAAGGCTTGTCTTCCCAGCCATGTATAGATGGATTTGAACTGTTAACCTTTCGGCTAGTCATCCAGTGCTTAACCATTTGCACTGCCTGGAGTCATCAATAAATGAAGTTGACACCTATCATCAATGAAGAAAGAAAAAAATCAGGAAGATGAGTCCCTCAGAAGCCTAGAGAAAATGGCTCTGGGTAGAAATAGTCTAGAAATGAATTTTATATTAATTTTTTAAAAAAAGGAAAAAGAAAGGAACTTCTTTTCAGACTGAGCTTCATCATGAGGATTAGAGAATCATTCAAACTTAAGAAACGGGAAGTCACACATTTCTTTGCCAAAGACCCTCGTCTATTTGAGAATTTCATTCAGCCGGAGCAGAGTATAAATAAAAGATGTAGCACTTTTATGGTCACTTGATTATGTTGTATATTATGTTAATATATATCATGAAAATTTACATTTATAGTGGGCGAATATTGATTTCCTCTTCTCATCTCTCATTGCCATTTCCTATTGGGGAAAGCAATACTTCTGTAATTCACCTCATTTTTAAAATAATAAATGTCTCAACATTTCTTTCATGGATGTTTTTCAGACTCAGCAGATTTTTAAAAATGCATTCTATAAGTAATCTTCGTAGATAGTTACAATGTCATTTGGAGTCTTAGCTTTTCCAACTTTCTGAAAATTGGATTCAAGATTTAGAAAGTTAGAGAGATGGGAGGGGCTCTGTGTGTGTGTATTTTTTTTATATATGTTGTGCATATTTTAAGATTTTATTGTGTCAATGTCAAGCATCATCTAAATACAACATGACTCCCCTTGTATCCAGTAACAACAAATTTCAAATATTACCAGCATTATCCATTCATTGTTTATTTCTCAATACACTTCCCATTCTACACTTACATCTTTTTGCCTAGTAACTCTGTCTTAGGTTACTTCTTGTTGTGTACTGTATAGTCGGAAACTACCCACAGCTGACCCTCCAGCAGGTTCTCAGAGGCAGCCATAGCAAGGAAGGAGATTGCCCATGCCTCTCCCAAGGAGCAGTTGGTGGCCTCAAACCGCATGCCTTCGGGATTGCAATGCAGCTCCTTGCCACTAGGCCACCAGATCTCCCATTTTTTAAAAAAAATAATTTTTTTTTACAGAGGTTTTGGATTTCCATTCATTCTCTTTTGGTAAATATGGGACACAGCCGATGAAATGTCATCAAACACAAAGTTATTGTTTAAAACCATCTCAGAGCTGATCTTTCATTAGTTTTCTGAGGTTACAAATACAGAAGAATATACATTTTTCTTAATAATTTTTAAAGTAAAAAATAATAATAACTTGTAAAAGAATATACCATTTTCTTTCATGGATCCATGGGTGGAGTTAACAGGGGAGGAGTGTGGTATGTTCAACACTCTTCCCAGCACCACAACTCAAAGGCATTGCTCCTTCTTCTATATTTCTTGGTTATCGTCCAGCATTCAGATGCACAGCAAGTAATTGCAAAGACCATGACCTGGATCAGCCTCGCCTTGGTCTCCAGACTGACATTGTTGCTCTTCAGTACTCTAGAGAGATCCCTAACAGCAGACTTTCCCAATGCCATTTGTCTTTTTCTTTTCCTGACTGTGGGTGCCAAAAGTGTTGATTATGGAGCCATGGAAGCCGAAGTAGTTAACAACCTCAATCTCTTCTCCATCTATCATGATGCTACCAATTGGCCTAGTGGTGAGAATCTTTGTTTTCTTAATGTTGAGCTTCATCCCAAAAAAAGGAAAGATTGCCAGATAGAGCCTCTAGATATAAGACCTTGTGAATAATGACGATGGTCTTCTGACTCTACGTATATATAATACTCCTGCTTTCCCATTGTTTTCTGAGTTATGGGTTACTCTGGTGATGAGAAGCATGCCAAAGTGGGCAGTGATTATGCAGGATTGGTGACAAGTACTCTACAGTACATTCATCCTGTTAGCATATGCTCCCCTGAGCCAGCCAGCTTTGAGACAGTACATTTCTCACTGCTGTGTTTCAAATGGGCACCTCATGGTCAGTTAAGTGGCCTGTGGGCCTGCCAGCTAAAGTTAAGCAGATCTCAATCCCTTGGACCCACAGCAGGCATTGGTTAAACTACTGCTGGACCTCAGCAGATAACTGGACTACTGATGGAGCATTCTAAACCTCTAAACCACTGTTTAGAGTTGATTCCAACTCAGGACAGCCTCATACATGTCAGAGTAGTTTGTGGACCACAGGGCAGTTAGAACTAGATCACCAGGACTTTTCCCCCAGATACCTCTGAGCGGACTCTAATTTATCCATGGAAACGAAAACTTATCAATTCCTCAGGGTAACAGAACTTAAAAAAAAAAAAATTCTTGCGACTTGAATGCAAGTTTACAGAGAAAATTGGCTTTCCATTCAAGCACGTGCACATTTTCATTTGTGACATTGATTACAATAACCACATTGTAACAGCATCCCTCCCACTTCCTCCTGAGGGTTTTCATTTCCATTCCTCTTTCTATCCTGTTCATTCTTGCCTTCTGAACTGTTAGCCCTTTATATCTTGTACAGTTGATTGCTCTAAGGAGTGAGTAGCCCCTGGTGTTGTGGTTCATCGTATCAGCCAATCTGTTGTTTATGTGAAAGGGAGCCACAGGAGTGAGTTCATTGCTAGCTCACAGGGTGACTGAGGGCCTTATTCTACCAGTCTCTAACCAATCAGCAAATGTGATAATTTTTATTTTTCAGTTTTATAATTTTTCTCCTACTTTATGCAGGATGGTTGTTGTTGTTGTTGTTGTTGTTGTGTCAGGAAGGCGCATGGTTTGAGGCCACCAACTGCTCTACAGGAGAAGGATGGGCAATCTCCTCCCGTGCGATTAACTGCCTCTGAATGAAAACCACTGGAGGGTCAGCCATAGGTCAGTTCTGACTCTAAGGTACTCAACAACAACATGCAGGAAGGGAGCTCTAGTTGTCTTAGTGGGTAGGAAGTTATGCTGCCAGCCCGAAGGTACATAGTTTGAATTCATCAGCTGCTACTTGGGAGAAAGATGAGCAATCTCTTCCCATGTGATTTACTGACTCTGAAAACCTGCTGGAAGGTCAGCTATGAATCAGTTCTGACTCGACAGTAATCAGTTGTTTTTATCTGGGACACTCTGTGTGATCTCTCTCAGAGCTGTCAGGAATAGTACATAGACACAACCTCATTTTCCTAGTCTCAGAGTTTTACAGGTTGAAGTTCTTAGTCCATTAATTCTTTGCATGAATTATTTCCATGAGTCTTTGATTTTTCACACTTTTTGGAAGAAAAAGATTTTTTTATTGTAACTTAATTATTAAAATTGTTCTCCCCCCAATTAAAGCTTCATTCTCATTTATCCATGTTATATCTTATACTAGACTAGTCTCGCAATGAAATGAGAATATTAAGGCTCTAGTACAATCTATTTTACTACAGATGCTGTAATATTCCATCTGTTCCCATCATTCTTATTTGGAGTACCTGCTCCTTCACCTCTCCCACAGCCCTTCTCCAGCTCCAAAAGGAACCAATCACATAACCCTGGTCTATTCACCCAACTGAATGAGCCAGGATTTGTCAGCTGACACAGACAGACCAATCAAATGTTCTCCTATGAACTTAAATTTGGGACGCAAAGAGACTGGGACCTTCAGCCTCCTGTTGTTACATGCCCATAAGTCAATTTTGACTCATCATGACACTACAGACAGAGCATAACCACCCTCACGGCTTCTAGACTGTAATCTGTTTAAGAGCAGAACCCCAGGTCTTTCCTTCGGTGGAGTGACTGATGTATTTGAACCACTAACCTTTTGGTTAGCAGCCAAGCCCGTAACCAATGAGCCACCTTTAGATCTGAAAGATTAAATAACTTAAAAAAGACAAAAGGTATATTTGAGAAAAGCAGAGACAAGGTATCGTTTGGCCTAAGAGAGACTAAGAAGAGCTGTTTGGGTTCTGAATAGTATTCTACTTTCTGGTTCCAGTCCATTATGGTTTGCAATGATATCTTAAAAACACCCCAATTTGTTACCTAGTCTTGACTTTTTTTTTTTTTTTGGGGGGGGGTGTTTGTTTATTCTCGTTCTTTTTTCCTTTTTTCCCCCTGTGATTAAACTGTCTTTTTTTTTTCCTTTTTTTAATATTAATTTCAATGAAAATTTACAGAGACTTTGGATTGCCATTCATTCATTGTTGCACTTTTCTCCCCTCCCAACCCTCCCCCCTAGTACACTACCCTCTTGGAAAAGTAAAAGAAAAATCCTTTCATTGTTTTACCATCCCTCCCTCCAGGTCCACCCCACTATACAGCCTTCGCTCTGGACTCCTGTCATGACAAAAATACCTAATAATTTTCCCTCTTAAACAGTTTTCTCCTTTATCTGTTTCAATGCAGACTACATTATTGATCCATCCTTCTCAGTCTCCTCCCAACCCCAAGGTCAGTCCTTTACAACAGTCGCACCATGCAATATTTGTCCTTTTGTGACTGAGATACTTGACTCAGCATAATGTCCTCCAGGGTCACCCATTTTTCAATAATATTGCATGAGTTCCTTGTTTTTCAATGCAGTATAGTATTCCATTGTGTGACTATACCACAGCTTCTCTATCTATTCGTTTGTTGATGGGCACTTAGGTTGTTTCCAGCTCCTTGCTATTGTGAACAAAGCCGTGATAAACATGGGTGTGCATCTTCACTTTTTTAAGGTTTGTTGAGATATTACTTACATGACATACTAGTTTCCCAGGGATCCTGTAACAAAGCACCACAAATCTAGTGGCTTAAAACAACAGAAATCACAGTTCCAAACTCACATATACAGTTTGCCCACTGAACGTGTATAATACCGTGATTTTTAATATATTCACAGATATGTTCAGCCATCACCAGAATCTGTTTTAGAACATTTTCATCTCCTCAAAAAACAAAATTACATTCTTTGAGTATCTTTCTAATTTGGTTGTTGTTTGACCCCATCAAGTCAAGCACGACCCATAACAGACCTATAAACAACAGAGTTGAAAGTTGTCTATCCTGTGACATCGTCACAATCTCTGACACATTTGAGCCCATTGCTGCAGTCACTGTGACAATCTATCTAATTGAAGGGTTTCCTCTCCTTCACCATCCCTCCTCTTTCTAAGCACAATGTCCCTTTCCAAGGAATAGCCTCTCCTTGCCACATGCCCAAAGTATGTGAGACAAAGCTTTATTATCTTTGCCCCAAGGAGTACACTCTTCAAGTCTGCACTTTCTTCAAGTCATATTCGTGAAACTAAAGTCTTTGCCTAACTCTTTGCAGTCAATTCTGACTACTAGTGACTGTTTAAAACAGAAAACGGCTCCATTTGGATTTCCAAGATTGAAATATTTACAAAACCATGCTACCCACTTTTCCCCTGCAGCACTGCTGGAGAGTTCAAACCAAACACTTAACTACTACTCCATCAAAGATCCTTTGTTTCTCTTTCTCACTCCCATCAAGTTAGAACCAACTAGTCGCTGATGTTCCATTGGGTTTCCAAGGAAGTAAGTCACATGGGAGGAGACTGCTCATCTTTCTCCCTCAAGTCACTGTTGGATTTGAACTGCCAGAAAGGAATAGCCTTTGGATTAGTAACACAACTAACTCCCTGCAGACACTTGATAAATAAATCTAATCTCTGAGCTTTTTTTAAAAAATTATTTCATTATTATTTCATGTGAACTGAGCATACTTGGTATGTTTTACAAGACTTTACTGAAAACTCAACATATTGCATATTATAATGTGATCATTCTGGGACTCAGAATCTCCCCTCTCCCCAAGGATCGCTAGCTTTCTTGTTGTAGATTGTAGTCTCCTTTTTGTTTGGTGACTTCGCCAAAATACATTTTACAGATATTTTATTCTTCGTTATGGGGTCCCTGAAATCTCTATTTCATTATCTCCTTACACAGATCTGACAGAGATTCCCTTAAACACTGAAATGTAGCAACTTCCCAAGCTTAAGAAGGTCTAATAAGGAGATGAGCAAATTTAAGAGTAAACTAATAGAGAACAGTACTGATGACAGTAACTGACAATGTAATTACTAATAAAAATTGAGTACCTGCTAGTCCTTCCTAGAAATGTGATATTATGTAACAATTTTAATTTTAATTCCAAATAATAGAGCAGAAGGCCCATTCCCAGCTTTGTATTCAGAGTTAGCTTTGCTCAACAATAAAATCAGTTAATTCTTTAAAAAAAAAATACACATACACACACACTTTGGGGCTGTTACTAGAAGAAGCCATTCCTTAGAGAGGGACATCGGGCTTGGAAAGGTAGAAGAGAGGAAGACATTGAACCAGATGGATTGACACAGGACTGCAGCAACAATGGGCTTGAGAATGTCAGGTGACGAGGGTGGCTCGGAACAGGGCAGCGTTCAGATCTGTTGTTCAGAGGTCATTAGGACCATACTCAGTTCAGCACCTAACAACAACATATGTATCTACACACATACACAAGTGTTTATATGTTGTTGTTGTTATGTGCCATCGAGTCCTAGACGACTCATAGCGACCCTATGAACAAAAGTCCTCAACTGCTTTTGTGACTTTCATCCTGGTTTATATACGTCTATATATAAACAATACATGGGTTTTTTAAGTCTCTTTCTTCATTAAGCACTTCCTTGGTTGCTGAAAGGTTTGTTTTTATTAGATTCTAGAATTCTAAAAAAAAAAAATTAAGTTCTGGCAGGGTTTTTT
>NW_006400032.1:2770918-2790130 GCF_000299155.1 Elephantulus edwardii
CAAATCAGATCTGACTGGTACAAGAGGAGATTGCCCCCTCCTTCTCCAGCAGAGCATCTGGTGGATTTGAACCGCGTACCTCTGGGATTGCAATGCAGCGTCTTGCCACTAGTTCTGGCAGTTTGTACTAACACGGGGCTTACGTGAGTGTAGGAACCAGAACTTAGAAATGCCCACCAGTTGCGGTGACATCAGCTCCTTTGTTGATATAATTTTGTTTCTTTCTGTTCTTGTTGCTGTGCAAGCACACAGCGGAACACAGAACGTTTGACTTCTCCGTGTACCACCGGCTCCATCTCCTTCAAACCGCACAGTCCTTCCTCCTCCTCATCCTGCTTTTCCTCCCCCACTAACAGAAACTCACTGCCCTCAAGGTTCCTATCTAATCTTGAGTTCCTGTTGTCAGTTTGATCCTGTAATAGATAGTTCTTAAAATAGAACAGTGCTCAAGACAGACATCTTTACTACTTAGGCTAAACTATCATTTGACCTTAAGAAGACTTTAGGGAGAAAGGTTTGTTTAAGGTTTAAAGATGGCTTAAGGGTAAGAGTTTCTAAATCATATTTTTATCTGTGTATTTGCCTGTTTCGAGATTAGTAACAGTACTTACTACACTGGATTTTTGTGAGGACTATGAGAAATAATGCCACGTAATGCAGATGGTACAGCCTTGCTTACTGAAAGTGAGGAGGACTTGAAGTACTTGTTGCAGAAGATCAAGGCATTCAGTCCTCAATATGGGTTGCATCTCAATGTCAAGAAAACAGATTTTTTTTACCACTGCACCAGCAGACAACATCATAATGGATGGAGAAGAGATTGAAACTGTCAACAGCTTCATCTTGCTTGGATCCACAATTGACAGACACCCTGAGTACCTGCAGTCAAGAAATAAGGAGACTCATTGCACTGGGGAAAATTATTGAGGAGTAATGATGTTAGTTTGAGGACTAAAATGCATCTGATTTAGGCCATGGTCTTTCCGATCTCTTGTTATGAATGTGAGAGCTGGACAATGAATAAGGATAACAGAAAAAGAACTGATGCCTTTGAGCTGTGGTGCTGGAGAAGAGCACTGAGAACACCCCACGAACTGTCAAAAGAACAAACAGAAATGTTTTGGAGAGACTTCAGTCCAAGTGCTCTTTGCAGACAAGAATGTTGAGGCTTTGCCTCACATATTTTGGACATGTTGCTAGGAGGGCTGTTCCTTGGAGAGAGACATGATGCTGGGAAGGGTGAGAGGTCTGCAAAGGAGAGGATGACCCTCAGCCAGGTAACTGCTGCAATGATCGCTACTGTGTTAGGAAGTGTGAGGATGATGCAGGATAAGACAGGGTTCAGATCTGTTGCTCAGAGGGTCACTATGAGTCTTACTCCACTCAACAGCACCTAACAACAATAAGAAATAAACAGAAGCTCTCTGGTAGCTTGGTGATAAAGAATTGTGCTGCACATGCAAAGGTGCATGGTTCGAATCTACCAGCTGCTCGGTTGGAGAAAGATGGGAAAGATCTCCTCCAATACCATTTCCTTCCTCTGAAAATCTGCTGGAGGGTCCGCTATGAGTCATTTCTGACTCAGAAGTACACAGTAAAAATAAAAAATTCAATTAAAGCATATATTAGAGAGCTCTTGTGCTCCAGTGATAGGAAACTGTGCTGCAATCCTAAGAGTAGATGGCTAGAATCCATCAGCTGCTCCACGGGTCAGGGATGGGCAAGCTCCTCCAATGTGATTAATTGCCTCTGAAAACCCACTAGAGAGTCAGCTGGGAGTCAGTTCTGGCTCGATGGCACATTCAACAACAAAGTATATGTCACAGCAACTGGCATAATCTTTTTGATCAATAAGTAATGTTTATTTGTTTTTTAAGTTTACAAAGCAGATTTTTAAAAATTGTGGTTTGGATGAAGGTTTATAAAACAAATTATTTTTTTCATTCAATCATTTATATACCTTTTGTTCAGTAACAATAAATAATGCTTTTTAAATGACCTGATAAACTCAAGACAAATGGTTTGGTTTTTCTGGTTTTACCTCAGTTGCACTGCTAACCCCAAGGCACCTTCCTGAAAGCTGGAATCCACCTTGATTCCAACCTCTCATTGCCGAGGCCACACTTACCTCCATGACCCATGCAGCCATTGGAATTACAGACCCAGCTTGAGAAACTCAATGGAAGGTCACACAAGTCAGAATCCATCTGAGAGCAATGGCTTTATTGTTAGGGCACTTTGGGAGGCATAGCCCACGTGTCTTGTTATGCTAAGTGTAGTTTGAATCTATGAGTGGTTCCACAGGAGAAAGACGCACACTCTCCTCCTGTTAAGATTTACAACCCCAGAAGCCCAAACTCAATGGAAAAGAGAGACTCACAAACACATTGATATTGAGTCCGTTCCAACTCAGAGTGACTTCTGTCAAGTTTCCAAAGCTGGAAGTGCTAACAGGAGATGACGGCCCATCATTCTCCTCTGCCCAACCTTCTGGTTAGCACAAATAAGATGGAAATCCTATGCATTATTGAGAAGAATGGGAATCCCAAATACTTTATTGTGCTCATATGAAATCTATACCTAGACCAAGAAGCTGTTATCTATATGGAACAAAGGAACACTGAACAGGAAAGATGTGCATCAGGATTGTATCCTTTCTCCATACTTACTCAATCTATATGCTGGGCAAATAATTCATGAAGCCAGACCCTATGAAGAAGAATGTGGCATCAGGATCAGAGGGACACTCATCAACAACCTGTGTTATGTAGCTGGCACAACCTTCCTTGCTGAAAGCAAAGAGGACCTGAAAAGTAAGGAGGCTTGGGGCAGCAGATCAAAGACTACAGTCTTCAATATGATTACATCTCAACATGAAGAAAACAACGATCCTTACCACTGGGCCAACAGGAGGCATCAAAAGGCTGAAACTGTCAATGATTTAATCTTATTTGGACCCACCATCAACAGCCTTGGTACCTGAAGTCAGGGAGTCAGGAGATGAATTACACTGGGCTTGTCTGCTATTGGGGATCTCTCCAAATAATGAGGAAAAATTATGTAAGTTTGAACACTAAGGTGTAGCTGATTCAGGCCGTGATGTTTTTCTCAGATGCAGCTGAGAGATGAACATTGAAAAAGGCTGACAGAAGAATTTATGTCTTTGAGCTGTGGTACTGGAGAAGAGTAATGAATACCCCATGGACTGCCAAAAGAACAAAAGGTAAGTCCTAGAAAAGGTACAGCCAAAGTGGCCCTCAGAAGCAAAGAGGGCAAAGCTTCGTCTTATACTTTGGAGGTGTTGCTAGGACAGGCTATTCCTTGGAAAGTGATACCATGATTGGAAAGGTAGGAGAAGAGGAAGACTCCCAATGAGCTGGAATGACACAGTGGACATCAATGGGCTCACGTGTTTCAGAGTTGGTGAGGACACGAGATAGGACAGGATCCAGGCCTCTTGTTAATAGGCTTGCTGCAAGTCATACTCGAGGACTCGAGGCACTTAACAAGATCATGTATCTATCTGCTCAGGTCACTATCAGTCATAATTAACTGGAAGATAACATTTGACTTCAGGATATATTCTGAAAGCAGGAGTAAATTGATAGTAGTGATAATCTCACTCATGCACACACACAAACACAGGTAACTTTTTTCTCAAAGTTCTCCCCTTAAGTAGTATGCACGTGGATAATCTGGATTGTGTTTTTGTGTTTTTGCTTGCTTGTTTGGTTGGTTGGTTGGTTTTTAACCCTACAGCAGAAACTTAGAGTCTTGTGGTGCCATCTCCAATAAATCATGATCCTTGGTTGCCCCAAAGATGCTTGTGATCAGGACTACCTATTCTGGATTGTTTTGGGGGGTTTTATTTAATTATTTTTATTCATTTTAATGAACATTTACAGAGACTCTGGATTTCCATTGATTCATTGTTGCAGTTTTATCCCTCACCCCCACCCCAATTCGCTTCTCTCACATACACAGTCCACTCCACTATGCAACCTTAATTCTGGATTGTTTTTTAATTGTCTCAAAATGTTCCTCCTACAATTTGGAGATGGCGCCACTAGATGGCAGTAGAGAGTCTCCCTGCGTCAGCACAGTTGAAGGCAAGCGAGAAAGGCTTTCAGAGTCCAATGTCACTGGGATGTTCAGGGAGACTTTCTCAAAGTGATTTCACAATGCTACACACACACACAAACAAAACAAAAAAGTAAAAATAGCCTTCAAACTAGAAACTCTACTTTTGACAATTCATCCTGAAAAAGAATAAGTCAACAAAGATGTTTGTTTAAAGGCACTGTTGAGAATGTTGTGGTGGTGGTAAGTCCCCTCAAGTCAGAACCAACTCCTAGCTGACCGTCCATCAGGTTTTCAGAGGCTGTAAACTGCATGGGAGGAGATTGCCCGTGTTTCTCCGTGGGAACAGTTGGTGGGTCCCACCAAACCTTATACTTCTCAGGTGGCAATCACTAGTCTGCCAGAACTCCCTACTGCTGAGAATAGGGAGGAGGGCAGTGAAGAAATGAGTGAAAACATTGTTGTACACCATTAAAACTGGAGGTTTCTTAACACCTCGCAGTCAAGTCCTAGCCAGGCTCAATCCTGCTTACCATCTAAGATCGGGTGAGATCTGGCATTCAAGGTCGTAGGGCCCTACATAAACTTCTATGCTGATATGCTGACACGGAAGCAAATCCATTTTATGTTGTTTTTCATTGAAGAAAGTTAAGAACAGAATATTCATCTCTCTGACTGTCTAGGTCAGACAGCTGATCTTTCCCCTGGGCTTTCAAGGCCGCAAATCCCAGGGGGGCAGATTGCTTCTCTTTCTCCCTCAGAGCAGGTGGTAGATTCAGAAGCAGTGGCTTTGGGTTTGGTTTTATTCAGAGGTTGGTGGTAAGGACCCGCGCTGCCAACACGAAGGCATGCAGTTCTAATCCACCAGCTGCTCTGCGGGAGAGAGATGGTCAGTCTTCTCCTGTGTGATTTATTGCCTCTGAAAACCCAGTAGACGGTCAGCTATGGATTAATTCCAACTCTCTGGCACATAACAAGGAACCCTAGTTGCATAGTGTGTTAAGGATGTGCTACTAACTGAAGGGTCGGTGGTTTGAAACTAGCAGTTGCTCTGTCAGACGAACAACATACCTGGTTAAGATTTACAGCTTCAAGAAACCCCATGGAGGGTCCCTGGGAGCCCACAGTGGTGCATTTGTTTTGAATTTAGGAAGCAGGTACAAGGAGCTCTGGTGAGAAAATGATTAAATGCTCAGTTGCTACACAAAAGGTTGGTGGTTAAAACCCACCCCCACTACTCCAGTAGCTCAAAGGGAGGAAAGCCTGGCCATCTCCTCCCATGAAGATTACAAGCAAGAAAATCCTATGGAGCAGGTCTCAGGGTCTCAAGAGGTTGACTCACGTGCACCGAGTCAACAAGGCGTTGATTTTAATGACCGTCATACATAGTGTGATCGGTTGCTTTTTAAACTATTCAATATATCTATCTGATAACGTGAGTTTTCCAGAAGGACCTACATCAAAATATGACAATAATTATTCCTTGAGCTGCAAGATTGTCGGTGACAGTTCAGTTAAAGCTGTTAAGATGTGGCAGAAAAAGTTCTGATGATGACTCCCCAACTATACGTGGCGCTGTAACTATGACCTCTCCCACCATGTCTAAGAAAAAAAACTCATATTTAAAAAACACCTCCTATTTACTACGAATAATGTTATCTCTTGAACACCCAGAAATCACTATTTTAACATAAACTGAAATCTACAATGTACCTGTCTATTCTCTCCTCCTTTCAAAAAATTTCATTGCCTCCTATCTCTAATCTCATCAAATGTTATTTAAGTGCTACTTTATACTTGACTCTCATTTCTGCTTTGGAGTGGGGTCCTCCTGTTGGAGCCAAGGCTCTGGTTTTTGGTGTTCAGCTTCATACCCCCTATTTCAGGCCTACTTCCTGTGTCTCTGTGGTAGGATCACAAGTATGCCATGCCAATGGCTGTTAGAGGAGGGAGAAGTAATTCCTCTGATTAGGTTCCTTTACCATGAGGCCATTTCTTAGCACCATTTCCCATTATGCTCCTTGTAGATAAAAGAACCGCGCCCCACCCTTTCTGCCTCCTACACACACACACACACACACACACACACACACACACACACACACACCCTCTGCCTCTAATGATGAAACCCTCCTCTGTGACTTCTTAAGTTATCTCTTGACCACCTTGCCAGTTCCTTCAGAAATCAAGATTCAAGTTTCAAATTCCCAACCTACCTGAGGACGTTTCAGATTATGAACAGCAAAATTACACTGCTTTCATTACTGCAATTCACATTATCAGCTTGAATTATTTTCCACTCAATTACTAGCCTTAACAGGGCACTAATTATTGAATTATCTTAATCCACTTTTTACCTATACCCTCATGCTCAAATAAATGATTTTCAGAGCAAATGATCTTCAAATATTGGCAGTTAAATTTTCTAACATAAATTTTTTAAGCTGAATTCTATGAATTAGAGAGAAAAATGAAAACCAAACTTGGTTCCCTCTGCTGATTTGAAAGGAATAAATTTGTGCTGAAGGCTGCATGAAATGAAAGTGAAAAATCAGAGGATTTGATTTGTGTGCAAATGTTGTCACTGTTTGTTGTCACGGTGTAGGAACCTTCCTTCCAGCAGGTTTTCAGAGTCTTTAAATCATATGAGATCCATCTTCAGAGCAGTTGCTGGATTTGAACCTACTGCCTTTGGGGTGGCAGTGCAATACTGCCTACCCAGTGGAACCTCAGAGCAAGTTCTGACAACAGTCCAGAATAAGAGGTGCACAGTAAAGTGGACTGGGGTGCGGCATGGGATGGGGGAGGCATGGAAATTATGCAACAATGAATGAATTTTTTAAAAAGAAACTCGAACTGGAGTATGAGTAGGGAGGGAAATGTGCAACAATAAAAGAATGAAAATCCAAGTTTTTTGTAAACTTTTGTTAAAATCACAATTAAAAATTATTAAAAAAATAAAAGTCTGATGTCCCTTTTGGAATTTTTTTCCAAATGGCAGTCCCTTTAACCTTAGTTCTGACTTGAGTCACACACCCCAAGGACAACATTCCTTTCTCTGAGGCTTGCCCGGCAGGATATCTAATCTACTCAGGAAGGGTCTTAAGATACAGCATTATCTAAATCTTTACAAGGGACCTTCAGAACTGACAAGATTGAGGAAACAGGGTTACTGATAGGTTACCAGGAAAACTGGTTCTTTCCTTCATCCTGGGACAACTCTGATAAACTAAATGGTGCGTACCTTCGACCAATCATATAATCCAGCTTCTGGATATAGGCCTTTCACGCTCCAATTCTGCCTTCTAGATACCCCACCCTAACTTTCGTGACAGTCTTCCAGCCAGTTATCAGTTTTGTGACTACATTCAGGCCATGGTCTTTCCAATCACTTGCTATGTATCTGAGAGCTGGACAACGAATAGGGCTGACAGAAGAACAATTGATACCTTTGAGCTGTGGTGCTGGAGGAGAGCACTGAACATCTCATGGATCGCCAAAAGAAAAAAGAAAGATGTCTTGGAGAGGGTACAGCCAGAGGACTCTTTGGAAGCAAAGATGATGAAGCTTTGCCTTACATACTTCAGGCTAGAAGGGGCTATTCCTTGGAGGGGGACAAGATGCTTGGAAAGGTAGAAAGTCAGTAAAACAGAGGAAGACCCTTGACCAGGTAGATTGGCACGGTGACTGCCACAATGTCAAGAATATCAGGAAGTGTGAGGATGGCACAGGATAGGACACAGTGACTGCCACAATGGTCAAAGTCAGGAATATCAGGAAGTGTGAGGATGGCACAGGATAGGACAGGCTTCTGATCTGTTGTTCGTAGGATCACATGGGTCGTACTCGACAGCACCAAACAACAACAACTGTACACTTAAAAATTATGAAAACGATAAGTTTATGTTACATGTTGTTATTGTTAGCTCCTGCGAAGTGTGAGTCATTGTGATCCTGTGATCTGAACTCTGTCCTGTCATGTGCTATCCTTACGATCTCTGACACACTGTATCCACTGCTGCTGTCACCATGTCAGTCCAGCTGTTGAGGGTCTTTCTCTCTTCACTGGCCCTCCACCTTTCTCAGCATGATGTCTCTTTCCAAGAAATAGCCTCTCCTAGCAATATGCCCAAACTATGTGAGTCAAAGCTTATTTCCATATGTCACAAAACAAACAAAAATGGCTTTTTAGTCCTTTTCCTACCACTCTACTCCAAAACTGTTCTCTCTTTGATAGAATTGGGGAGCAAGTGTTCCTTGTCACGCTGTTAGAAAACACCCACCACCACAGCACCACGATCCCCTGGTGAAGGAGGCAAGGAAAATGGATACAAAGAAGCTGTACTCTGTGTCCTTCTCTGTCCGGTGGACCCAGTCCTGGCTGTGTGGCACCATCAGGGCACTGCCAGGAGCCTCCTCACTGAGGGCCCAAGCATCATCGGCATGTGTTCTCCCATAGCTGGTCTCATCCCAGGAGGAGAAGGACCCATCCATCATTAACATCCTAGGAGGTCCCCCATGTGGAGTGCTGGCATCATACCGGGGTGAGGAGGGAGGGGCTGGAGGTTAGGGTGCACTGGGCAGAGGCGGGATCCTAACACCTTTTGGAGAGGGGGGGGGGTCATCTTTGCTTGTTGAAATGCAACCATCGTTTTGTCGTTTAGGCGCTGAGCTGCTCTTCCATCCATTTTTTCTTTCACATCCTCTGTGTGTTTCCTGCCACTGCAAAACGTCTTTCTCACAGATGGCGGAGAGTCATGGGTGAGGTTCGTGTTGCAGTAACCACAATAACACTTGGGCATGTTGATCCGTGGGCCATTGGCGGCACCGTCAACACAAAATATTTAAAATTTGCTTAAAAAAATTGCTGAAGAAGTAAGTAGGCGAGGAAATAGACTAAATAAAATTGGCCATGAATCTATAATTGTTAGCTCTGCTGGGAAATGAATACTTTGGGATTTGGTTTTTTTACATGTATTTAAATTTGCATTAATAATAATTTTTCCAAAATCTATATTGCCCATTAATGTTAATAACCAAACTTTATTGAACACTTAACAAATAACAAATTCTTTTCTTGATCTTGACAAGAGGTTTGTAAAATAGATACTATTGCTGTCCTCTAAAGACAGTGAACTCTGGTGGCTTACTTGTAGGGAACCCTGCTGACAACCCAGAGGTATTCTGTTCTAATCCACCAGCTGCTCCTCAGGATAAAGATCGACAATCTCTTCCATGTTCTTGCGATGTTGAACAACACTACTATGAATATTGATGTACAAATCTCCATTTGTGTCTCAGTCCTAATTTCCACAGGGTACATTCCAAGCAGTGGAATAGTTGGGTCATTTGGAATTTCTACGTTCTGCTTTTTGAAGAAATGCCAAACTGTCTTCCAAATAAAATGACTCTCCCATTTTACAATCCCACCAACAGTGTATGAGAGCTCCTATCTCTCTGCATCCTCTCCAACATTTATTGCTTGCTGTCCTGTTAAACTTTGCCATAGCTCAAATGGCTAGCCACAATCAAATGGATTGAGAAATTGTGGTACAATCACACAATGGAATTCCATGTAGCACTCAGGAGCGATGATTTTGAAAATAACAACATTATGCTGAGTGAACTAACTCAGTCCCTTAAGGACAAATACTGTATAAGATCATTATTATAGAAATAGATAACTAGTAAAATGGGTCTGAAGATCCAAGGGGGGAGTGAGTGGTGGGAGCAGAGGGGTGAAGATGGGCAGGGGGGAAATGATATGGTCACACAATTTGATGGATGGAGAGAGGGGTAGGAAAAGGAAATGGGAAAGATCCAGCGGGGATCTGGAAAGACAAAGATAAAAAAAAAAACAAAAAAAAACCCAACCCTTTAATGATACTAGTATCTTTACATTGTTGTCATTTAGTCATTACTCAAAACAACAGTTTCAAGATAAAGGAAATAAAGATTAAAGGGATCGATAAACATATTAAAGGTCATATACCCAGAGCAAAAATTCAAATCTCTCACATCAACTCAATCTTGTGAGTGGATTTTTTTTGGAGGATGCATAGAAAACCAGAGTTTCATAAAATGAGAACAGAAATTGTTCTTAGGGACAGCTTGCATCAGGTTTCAGTCATTTAAAATTTTTAAATATTCAAAATACATAAGAAAAATTAGTGGGGAAACATGAGCACGTCCACAGCATTCCAAGGAAAATGTAACACAGCTTCTGTTAAAAACAAAAGGTCTGTTTAGACCAACACTACTGAACAGAAAGTATTACTGGCCCTTTGAAGGAATGGAAAACAAGGATGATATTTATAGACAAGGCAAAAAGACAGAAAATCCTTAAGGGAATACAAATTTGAATAGAAAAATCTAAACAATGGAGAACAGTCTGCTTCTTCTATCCCATGGTGTATAAAGTCTGGTCCGTTTCCAGTAACAATCAGAATATACTGGCATGGGCCCAGCTGGCTCGCATAAGACCATCTGGAAGAAAGGGACGCGTCCACCACGTATTGATCAGAGTAATGCCAGCACCAAGTTGTTTTGTTCATTTTTACAGGACATGTTGTTTTTGTTAGCTGCCATCCAGTCAACCCCTGAGTCATAGTGCGATGGGCATGCTCAGCAGAATGAAAGAGTGCCTCGTCCTGTACCATCCCCTCCATCGGTTTCTAATCAGACTATTGTGATCCATAGAGTTTTTACTGGTCGATTTTCAGAAGTAATCACCAGGCCTTTCTTCCTGGTCCCCCTGAGTCCAGAGGCTCTGCTAAAACCTACCTGTTCAGCATCATAGCAACACACAAAGCTCCCCTGATTGATAGGTGATGGCTATGTTTGAGATGAATTGCCCAGGAATCAAACTAATCTTTAGCATGGAAAGTGAGAGTCCTAGCAATACAAGAATTCTACTGATCCATCAGTGCTTCCTAGAACTATTAGATGAAGAGAAATAAGACTGACATGAACTCAAAAATCATTCATGACTCCAAAGGAACTAAAACATCTAACTGGGATACTGAAGGTAAATCTTCAGAAGAATAATGCGACAAGCTTAGTATGACTTATTGCCAAGTTTTTAGAAATTGATTTGGAGTTCATCCTTAGTCTAATTTCAGGTGAATATTATCTTTTCATCTGAACATAATTCAGGGAAGTTATCTTTATAATTCTATGTGAATCTAATTACTCAAACAGACATTAAGCCTCTGACCTGAATATATATAGCTTTGAGGTTGAAAACCACTATCTCCCCTAAACATACTGTCCTGGGAGAATACCACTCTTTATGCAGCAAAAGACCAGTCTAATTCTTCACAATTTCCTTAGTCATAGAGATACAATATTGACAAGAATTCCTCAGACATCAAAGAGAAGATATTTGTTTGTGAAGGGGTGACTTTTAAATCTTACCAGACTTACCAAGAAAATGAGTGCAGAAGAATTTTCAGGCCTTTTCTTTTCTGGTCTTTAAGAGAAAGATGGATCTGTCTCCTTTGTAAAGATTCACAGCTTTGAAAATTCCATGCGGCCTTTCTACTCTGCCCTGTAGAGTCCCTTTGAGTCAAAATGGACTCAGCACTGAAGGATTTGGGATTCTGTTCTCATGCTGAAAGATATACAATCAAAGTTGCTTTATTACAAATGAACAGAATCTCCAGTGTGGCATATGGTAATAAATGCCTTTTGAGAGTTAAAAAAAAATAATAAGAGCAGAGAAAATGTAAAATTAATCATTATATGATGTAAAGACTCTGATAAAGAAAATTCTGGGGGAGAAAGAAAATCTAAGAATTTTTAATGATATTCGAAGGGCTGCTGAAAATTATCCAAAAATGACTGGAACAGCACATCAACAGAGAACTGCCAGAAATGCAGGCTGGGTTTACAAGAGGCCGTAGTACTAGGGATCTCAGTTGAAAGCAAGGAATACCAGAGGAGTGTCTATCTGTGTTCCACTGATTATGCAAAAACATTTGACTCTGTGGACCATAACAAACTTTGGCTGACTCTGAGAAGAATGGGAATCCCAGAATACTTGATCATGCTTATGCGAAACCTATACGTGGGCCAGGAGGCAGTCATCAGAACAGAGCAGGAAAACACTGTGTGGTTCAAAATTGGGAAGGGTGTATGCCAAGGATGAGGCTTTCAACCTATATGCAGAACAGATTGTCTGGAAGGCTAGTCTCTATGAGTAGAAATGTGGCATCAGGATTGGAGGCAGACTCATCAACAGTCTACGTTATGCAGCTGATACAACCCTGCTTGCTGAAACTGAGAAAGACCTGAAATGCTTGCTGCAGAAGGTCAAGGACTGCAACCTTCAATATGATTGAAGCTCAATATCAATAAAACAAAGAATTTCACCACTGGGCCAATTGGCAGCATCATGATAGATGGTAAAGAGATTGAGACTGTTAACAGTTTTAGTTTGCTTGGCTCCACAATCAACACTCTTGGCACCACCAGCCAGGAAATTAAAAGACATATTGTGTTGGGAAAGCCTGCTGTCAGAGACCTCTCCAAAGTACTGAAGATCAATGATGTCAGTCTGGAGACTAAGGTGCACCTGATCCAGGCCACAGTCTTCGCAATTACTTGCTATGCTGTACAATGACTAGGGATGATAGAAGGAGAATTGATGCCTTTGAGCTGTGGTGCTGGAGAAGAGGACTGAATATACCATGGACTGCTAAGAGAACAAACAAGTTTGTCTTAGAGAGGGTGAAACCAGGGTGCTCCTTGGAGGCAAGGATTCTGAAACTTTGTCTGACATACTTTGAGCATGTTGCAAGGAAGGACCAGTCCTTGGAGAGGGACATCATGTTTGGGAGGGTGGAGGGACAGCACAGGAGAGGAAGACTATGAGATGGATTGATTCAGCGATTGGGGAAATGGGGATAGGTGTGTCAGAGACAGTAAGATTGGCACAGGATAGAGTCTATGTTGTACATAGGGTTTCTGTGAGTCACAGGCAACTCGACAGCACATAACAAAACAACAACAAATATGTAAACATGTAATAATTTTAAAATGTAGTTATGCAAAATGTTGTTAACTGTCATCAGGTCCATTTTGGATTATAACTACCTTGTATAAACTGGTCCATAAGCTTCCTACAGAGTTCCAGTGAAATAACACAACTGGAGTTGTAATCTACTAGTACTCTTCTCCGACACCACAACTCAAAGCTATCAATTCTTCTTCAGTCTTCCTTATTCATCATGAGCCATCAGATGCTTATCTTGAATCAGACACATCTTAGTGTGTAAACCGACATCACTGCTCCTCAGGTCTTTGGAGAGGTCCCTTGACAGCAGACTCTCCCAGTGCTGTATGTCTCCTGAACTCCTGACTACTGGCACCAAGGATGTTAATGGGATTGCAAGTAAGATGAAATTGTTGACAATTTTAGTCTTTTCTTCCTCTATCATTATGTTGCCTATTGACCCAATGTGAGAACATTCGTCTTCTTGATATTGATATCTAATTAATATTGAAAGCTGTGGTCCTACTCATGTTATTACTGTTATATGTCATCAAGTTACCTGTGACCCAGCCCTATACCTGTGACCCATAGCAATCCTGTGTACAATGGCTCTGAACTCAGCCCTATGCTCAGCCAATCTCACTAGCTCCAACACACCTATCCCTATTACCCCACTTACTTTGTTAATCCATCTCATCCAGGGTCTTCCCTTCTGTACTCTCTCCCTCCATCCTCTCAAGAATGATGGCCTTCTCTGAGGACTGGTCCCTCTTGGCCACATGTCCAAAGTGAGATAGGGCTTCAAAATCCTTACCTCCAAGGAGCAACTTGTTTCACCCTCTCCAAAACAGACTTGTTTGATCTCTTGGCAGTCCATAGTATGTTTGGTTTTATTGTCCAGTACTACAACACAAAGGTATTGAATTCTGTCATCTTCAGTCACTGTCCAGCTCTCTGATGTATAGCAAGTAATTTCTAAGACCGTGGCCTGAATCAGGCCCACCTTAGTCTCTAGATTGGCATCATTGCCCTTTAGCACCTTGGAGAGAACTCACAGCAATCATTTAAGTCAGAGTAGAAGTGTCCAATAGCATTTGCAAGGCTGTAAATAATTATCAAAGCATGTTGTTAGATCTTTCTCCTGTGGAGTGACCTGTGAGTTTAAATCACTGAAATTTAAACTCACAAATTTAAAGGGCTGTGTCATTCACACTCAAAGCCGTCAAACTCGTGGCTGCCAAGTTGGAACCAATGAAGAGCTGACCTTCCTTCCATTGGGTTTCTGAGGGTACAAATCAAATCCTTTCCATCTTTCTCCCATTGTCTTTGGGTTAGCAACAAAATTCCCTCCAGACTATTGTTATGTGCTGTCGAGTTGGAGCCAATTCATAGCTGAACCTCTAGCAGTTTTTCAGAGACTGTAAATTGCATAGGAGATTGCCTTTCTCCCTCGGAGCAATTGGTGTATTTGAACCACTTGTTTTACAGTTGGCAGCACAGTTCCTTAACAATTAGGCCACCAGAGTATTCCTCCTTACAGCCTACACTATCCATTTTTCCCCAAAGAAGGAGAAAAAATATTTTCATTTTTGCCTCTTTTTTCTTCTGATTGTTACTGTTATTTTGTATACAATCAGTGGTCTGGAATTGATAGGTGTCATTAAGTAATTACACCTCATAGTGACCCTCAGAATATCAGATCTGAACCTTACCCTAAGCTGCACATTCTCACCATCTCTGACATGCCCAAGCCTACTGCTATCACCATTGTGTCATCCTTCTGGTTGATTGTCTTCTCTTCCTTTGACCCTTGACTTTTCCCAACGACTGGGCCCTCCTGACGACATTTCACCATCCTTGCCTCTAAGGAGCACTGTGCCTGTACTTCCTCTAACACACTTTAAATCTGAGCTCTGACAGCATAGTCTGTAAGGTGTTGCGGTGCTGACACAAAGGCTGCACGTTACTGGCAGTTCGAATCTACCTGCAGCTTTGTGGAGAAAGATGAACAGTCTCCTCCCATTGTGATTGACAGCGTTGGGAGCCTGCTGGAGGACCACTGTGATTTACAAGCACTCTGAGTTGATTTTGTTTGGATTTCTTTTAGGGTTATTTTTTCTTCTTAGTACATTGCTGCAGGATAAGGATGAGCAATCTCCTCGCGTGTGGCTAACTGCTTCTGAAAACCCACCAGAGGGTCTGACTGTATGGTACAAAACCACGGTAAATTTCTAAAAGTGATGAGATATAATTAGAAACCAAGCCCAACAGTTAACAGAACAACAGCACTTTATCTACTTGCATTTTGTAAAGGGAGCGTTGGTGGCCTAGGCAGTTGCAGGTGCTTTGCACCCACCAGAGAAAGATGGACAGTCTCCTCCTTTGCAATTTGCAGCCTCTAAAAACTCTCTAGCGGGTCAGCTATGAGTTGGTTCCAAATTTTTCCTCCAGAAGATCAAAAGGACTGTCCTTATACATAAACAACAGTGGAGCACCTGCTGTACTCAAACCTCGTGCCTTCAGGGCTGCAGCACAGCTTCTTGCCATTAGGCCACCAGTGCTCTCTTTATGTGATAAATTGTAAAAGCTTTGCTTCTTCTACCTTCAGTACGCCCAGCAAAAACTTCTGACATTCTAAGATTGAAGTTAAATGACTAAACAGTAATTTAAATAGTACACGCAGTCTTTATTAATATTAAGTGATATGTCAAGTTTCTTCCTTTTTGACAGCCTTTAAAAGGTTCAGGGAAGCATGGAAACTATTGCCAGGTAAGAGGTAGAAAGCTAACCTCAGAGAACTGAAGTTGGTTTATTTAGCAACTTCCCTGGACAAATGTCAAAGTCAAAGTCAGAACCTATTTATCGCTGACCCTGTAGCAGATTTTCAGAGGCTGTAAATCTTGGGAGGAGACTCTCTTTCTCCAGAAAACCACCGCCCATTAGATTGGAAGCCCAACTCCTTACTCACCAGGCAACCTTGTTAAAGGGAGTGCTTTTCAATCATGAATTAAAACAACACAACAAGAACGTCTGCATAATCTGAGATTTAGCATAAAGCACAGTTGACTCCATAGCACAGAACAAACACAACAACAATTCTATCAAGAAGTCTACTCCACAGATCGCTGTAAGGGGTTGCTGCGGTTCTTACAAATAAATGCCTACTACTCTGCTGGAGAAGGAGGGACAATCTCCTCCTGTACCAGTCAGATCCAATTTGACGGTACACCACACACACACACACACACACACACACACACACACACACACATACACACAAAAGTAATAATAATAATAAAATTTTTAAAATAAAAACAACACAAATAAACGCCTACCTCACCAAAAATATATGTATGTGTACTTTGTGTTACATTTTTCAACCCTATTTTGTAATTATTATTTCAGTACATGTTTGCATCTCCAAAAGAAGAAACTATTTTGTTGGTATTTTCTCCTGGCTCAGAAGGATCTTGGAATAAGGAGAGAAATGTACATGATATCTTTTTTTGATTGAGATTCTCAGCTGACTCTCTTTTTTGACACAAATACTTTCTTTCCATTGCCCCAAGGATAAAGCTCCTGTTCTGTGTTTACACAGAATTGGTCTCACGTGGCAAGTCACTCAAAACAAATGGTACAGACTTCTGCAGTCACTGTATCAATCCTCTGTTGGAGGATCTGCCTTTCTTTCACCAACCCTTCACCTTTCCAAACATAATGTCCCTCCCCGAAGAAGAACCTCTCCTAACACTATGTCAAAAACATGTGAGACAAAGCTTTGTCATCTTTGCCTCCAAGGAGCACTCTGGTTGCACTTTCTCCAAGAAACATCTGTTTGATTGTCTGGCAGTCCCTGGGATATTCAATACTTCTCCAACAACACCGTTCAAGCACATCTATTCTTCTGTCATCCTTATTCAATATTCAGCTCTCAGATGCATAGCAAGTGATTGAAAAGGTCATGGCCTAAATCAGGCACATTTTAGTCTTCAAACTGATATAATTACTCCTCAATAATTTGGAGAGGCTCCTGGCTGCAGACTTGCCCAATGCAATATGTCTCCTGATCCTCTGATTGCTGGTTCTAGGGGTGTTGATTGTGGATCCAAGTAAGATGAAATCTTTGACAATTTCAGTCTTTTCCATATCTACCATGATGTTGCCGATAGGTCCCGTGGTAAGAATTTTTGATTTCTTTAGTTTGAAATGTAATCCATATTGAAGGTTGTAATCTTTGATCTTCTGCAGCAAGTGCTTCAGATACACCTCACTTTCAGTAAGCAAAATTGTGTCAGAAGACATATTGTTGATAAGTCTCCCTCTAATCCTGATGTCACACTCCTCTTCATAGAATCTAGCTTCTTGAAAGATTTGGTCAACATACAGATTGAAAAGGTATGAAGAGAGGATACAACCTCGATGCACAACTTTCTTAATTTTAAACCACACAGTGTTCCCTTGCTAGTGTTCCTCATCTAGGTATAGATTTCAGATGAGCACAATTAAGTGTTCTGGAATTGCCATTTTTTTATGTTAGCCATAATTTATATGATCCAATCAGCCAAATGCCTTTGTGTAGTCAATAAAGCACAAATAGATATTCTTCTGGTATTTCTTCTTTAATCTAGGATCCATGTGACATCAGCAATGATATCCCTGGTGCCACAGCCTCTTCTAAACCCAGCTCGAACTTCTGGCAGTTCTCTATGTATTGTTTGAGCTGGTTTTTAATTGTTTTCAGCAATATTTTGCTTGCATTTGATATTAATGATATTGTCTGATAATTTCCACATTTTATTGGACCACCTTTCTTGAGAATGGAAACAAATATGGATATTTTCCAGTCAGTCAGCCAAGCAGCTGTTTCCAAATTTCCTGACATCTACTGCTGAGCACATCCAGGGCTGAATCTGTTATTGAAACACATCAGTTGGTATCCTGTTGATTCCTGGGGCCTTATATTTTGCCAATGCCTTCAGTGCAGCTTAAATTTCTTTCATTATCATTTGCTCTTGATCATATGGTACATTTTGTTTTCTTGTGTGTGTACCATCAAATCTGTCTGATACCAGTCAGATCCGATTTGACGGTACACACACAAAAAGAATAATTAAAAAATAAATTTAAAAAAGTGCTACATTGCATTTGGTGGTGTGCTGGTAGATGTTTATGACCTAATTTTCAGTACAGAGGGAAAAGTCCCCATTTATAGCATTTGCCAGTTTTGTGGTATAAAAACCACCATTATTAAATTCATCTTACCAATGTAACTTCACTGAACACAAATTCGGGAAGAGGAACACTGCTCCTTAGAGGAAAGAATTTTGAAGCTCCATCTCACATACTTTGGTCAGATTACCAGGAGGGACCAATCCTTGGAGAAGGATATCATGGTTGGAAGAGTAAAGGGACAGTACAAGAGAGGTAGACCTACAAGAGAGGTAAACCCTGGATGAGATTGATTGACTCACTGGCTGGGGTAATGGGGTGGGAGGATGTCAGAGACAATGAAATTGGTGCAAGATAGAGCAGGGTTCAGAGCTGTTGCACATAGGGTCATCATGAGTCATTAGAGACTCGATGGCACATAACAACAGAAGCATATATACATAATAGGCTCACATAAGCCTACAGCCAATTTTACATATCATCATTCGGCAGTGATGCCCAGCATGATGTTGGAGTAGCACAAATCTAGGGTCTAATATGAACTCTATCATTATGTCATTTTGGAGCCTCTCTAAGCTCTGTGTCTATCAGTGTGTCACACTGTAATGGGTAGCATGTTGCTGTGATTCTGGAAGCTATGCCACCGCCATTGTATTTCAAGTACAAGCCTCCTTGTACTATCCACTCTTTGTGGTTAGATTTCAGCAGTTTCTAGATTAAGACAGACTAGCAAGACAGAAATAACATATGAGCAAGAGCCTATGGTGATAAAGGAAGAAGTTCAAGCTGCTTTGAAGGAAATAGCAAAAAATAAGGACCCAGGAATAGATGGTATACCAATTGAAGTATTTCAGATAACAGATGTTGCCGTGGATGTGCTCACCAAGTTGTGCCAAGAAATCTGGAGAACAACCACTTGGCCAACTGACTGGAAGAGATCTATATTTGTTCCCATTCCAAAGAAAGGT
>NW_006400032.1:2791410-2795826 GCF_000299155.1 Elephantulus edwardii
AACAACAACAGCAAGACAAACACCTTATAGTTTACTTCTAAAAAATAACATTGAAGAAATAAATTGGCTAGTGAAAGCCTTATAAATAACAATTGAAATTGTCTGATATAGTGCCAGGATAAGATACTCCAGCTGGAAGATACTCAGAGTATGACAGAGAGGAGCCTCCTCCTCAAAGTTGAGTCTCTAAGACATGGATGAAGTAAACTTCTAAGTAACAATTCATTTGCGGATGTGACACAACTGAAAAAGAGGAGAAACAGTTGCAAATATCCGTGAATAATTGACATGTGAAATACAGAAAGTGTGAATCTAGGAAACTAGCATTTGCAAAAAATGAAATGAAACACATAAAATTTGATATTGTAGGCATAAGTGAGTTGAACAGGCCAGTATTGGCCACTGAATTACTTTGAATTGGACATTCAGGTCACTTACTATGCTGAGAATGACAAATCAGAGAGATGGCATCACATACACTGCCAAAAAAGAACATTTCAAGATTTAGCCTGAAGACAATGTTGTCAGTGATTAGCTAATACCCATACATACACAAGGAAGATCTGTTAGAGTCAGGATAATTGGATAAGTCAGGCATAGAAGGAAGCTGGGTAGAGTATTGAAACAGCTGCCAATGAGATAAGGGAGGCCTGAGGCTACATGTGAGCCAGTGATAAGCAAAGGCCAAGCAAAGTGACTCTACCCAATCAGAACCAGGAAGTTCATACCATTAGACCTAGATACCTCAGTCCTAACATGCACAGTACAGGGTGTCCCCCAGAAATAGACTGAGTAGTATTTTAGGAGCATCAGTGATGTAAAAAACAATGGTCTGTTTCCACCCACTACATCATTCCATTGGTCCAGACTCTTGCCAAAATGCAGAGCCAGCCAGTTATAGTAATATGTGACTTCCATGGCCCAATATTGTTCTCCACCTCTCTACTTCAGAGAAAATGACCTGTCTCACTCCATAGGATGTATCTTTTGTTAATAAAAGTATCTTTGCTATCACTTTCACTTCTGTCTCCTAATCTTTCCTCTCAACTAGGAGATTTTTCAGAAACCAAAAATCACATGGACAACGACTGACCAGCTTTCTCCTGCAGAGCAGCTGGTGGCTTCAAACCTCCCACCTTTGGATTGGCAAAGCAACTCCCTATGCACCAGGCCACAAGAAGATATAGGATTAGAAAATTTACCATTGGACATGAATAAATTGACATGTTTCTGTAATCAGAAGAGGTAAAAAAAGGAAATTTCCTTTGCCAAGTATCTAGTTTGTGACCCATAAGACATTCATTATGCTAGAAATTGTGCTAATTATCTCTCGTAACCCTTACAATGACTAAGATACTTTTAGTCTTATTTCAATGGATAAGAAAACTAAGGTTTGAAGGGATTGAGACATTTACCTGAGGTTACACTAGAAGTGAATTCTCCTGGCCTATTCCAAAGCCAAAGTGTGTCTGAATTGGGCCATGGTCTTCCCAATCTCTTGCTATGCATCTGAAAGCTGGACAATGAATAGGGATGACAGAAGAATTGATGCCTTTGTGCTCTGGTGTTGAAGAAGAGCACTGAACACCCCATGGTCTGCCAAGAGAACAAATACATCTTAGAGAGAGTGCAGACAGAGTGCTCTTAGGAAGCTAGGATGATGAGACTATCTTGAATGCTTCAGGCATGTTGCTAAGAGGTGCTATTCCTGAAGAGGGACATGATGCTGGGAAGGGAGGAGGGTCTGTGAAGGAATGAAAGACCCTCCATCAGGTGAATTGACACGGTGGCTGTGCAATAGGCTCTAGCGTGTCAGGAAGTGTGAGGACGGCACAGGATAGGATGGGGTTAGATCCACTGTTCATAGGGTCGCTATGAGTCGAATTCGACTTGATGGCACCTAACAACAACAACAACAACAACATTCCAAAGCCACTCTGCATTCTATCACAGCATTAATTTCAACAAGAAGATCCAAGTGGTAAGAGGTTATGCTAAAGCAATGTAAGAACGCCCTGGAGATTGCAACTGACTAGTCATGGATATAGTGCACCATTCTGTTTAAGTTAGCAGTTTTCACCATTATCCTAGATAGGATGCATGTAGCAAAAATTCAATTACATTATCTTAAAGGGAGATTCTCTATCTGTGTAATAAAAAGTCCAGTAAAAGGCAGATCAGGACTGGTGCATTTGTTTGAGGAAATTAGCAAGGCCTCCAGGTGCCTTTAGCTTTCTGGTCATATGTCCGTAGTATGTGGCTTTCTGCTTCCGGTTCCAAAAGGACTATTCCATTTCCAAGGCAATACATCTATGTTATAGGCAGGAAAATGCTGAAGAATAATATTCTATAAGTCTATTCCCTTTTATATTGTTGTTATTGTTGTTGTGTACCATAGAGTCTGAACTGACTCATAGCTGACCCTCTAGCAGGCTTTCAGAAGCAATTATCACATGGGAGAAGATTGTCTATCCTTCTCCTACAGAGCAACTGGTGGCCTGGAACCATGTGCCTTTGGGATTGCAGTGCACCTTGCTTTCCCAGAAACACTATTCTATAGACATTTGCTTATCTTCAATGGCCAGAATTAGGCCACATAGCTGCTTCCAATAGCAAGGCACCCATCTGACTGTACCTTCTTCACCAAGCACATTAGTTCTCTAAACCCAATAGAGAGTCTTTTAGGATGAGAAAATGTGAAACTGAGAGAGCAGCCAGCAGAGCTGGCCCCTCCTGTGAACCTCAGAACAGCCTACACTTCTTCAGGGTTGAAGGAAAAAGCAGAAGCAATGTAAGGATCACAGAGTAAAAAGAGAACTTTTCATTGGTCTAGTCCAATCTTCTGCCTAATGTAAGATTTACTTGTACAACTTCTCTAAAAGATTGCCATCAAGCTTCTGCTTAGTATCACGTACTAGTTGCTTGACTGTAACATACAAAGGTAGGAACCTCTGCAAGAAAGTGACTCTGATCAAGAAAAATATGAAAACAATATACAACCAGACAGCAAGGGGAACGTCAAAATTTCAATAAAGGAATGCAGAGTTCAATGGGTTTTAATCCCATACCAAAAAGATTTCTGTCTCCCTAAACCAGATGATGAGACAATGGTGGTACCATGGTAGATTTTTTACTTCCATGCAATAGAGTAGTTTTGATTCTCATCCTCCAATTCATGCACCACTGTCGATGTAGATTGATGGAAGCTTGCATTTTGCTATGATGAACAAGTTTCAGTGGAGCTTACGGACTAAGAGGCACTAGGAAGAAAGGCCTGGTGAGCTACATCTGAAAGTCAGCCAGGGAAACCATTCTGATCATAGCATTCTGATCCTGTTGTGCATGAGGTCAGCATGAGTCAGGGGCCAACTCACTGGCAACTAACAACTAAGCAGATAGTAAGACACTGAGACATTGAGTAAGGATGAAACCCTGAAGCTGACTTGAAATTAAATTAAAATAAAGATTTGACGCATGGAGACAAAAAAAATCACTGGGGGGAAGGGCTCAGTGAGCGGCTCTGCGCTGGGGTGGAGCTCTCCTGGCACGTAGTATCAAAACTCTGGCCTGATTATCTAACTCATTTCCCTCTAACTTGGAGGCTCTCAAAATGCAGTCTAGAAAACGTATTGTCTATGAAACTATTGGCCTTTTCACACTCATCCTTTTATTATTCTGCAGTGCCTTTTTAGAGACCACAAGATCCATGAGACCATAAAAGATCAAGTATAGAGGCAGAGATAAGAATCCTGTTGTCTTCAATTAAAACAGATTTCTAAGACTTGTAAACATGTAAAACAATTCCACATCTTTAATTTTTTTTCATTCATTTTTTGCTTGGAAAAACTTTTATCCTTATAAAAATACACGTGCTAATGTGTAATAAGTTTGAGTTTTTTCTTTTTCTAATATTTGCTTGCTTACAAAGTTCATATGCATTGTGTTTCACACTATTTTTCATTCACATTGTGTATTCACTCAATCATTCACTCCCATTCATTACTTTTATGAAATTAATCACCCTTGGACTATGCTCACCATTACTCTGTCTTTTCACGTCCCTGCAGGATCTTTCCAATTTCTCTTACCCCTCCACTCAGCAAACTGTGCAACTCTGTGATTTCGCCCCTACCCATCCTCACCCCTCTGCTCCCACCCTTGCTCCCTTAGATACCCATACATATTTTACTAGTTATCCTTCTATTTTTACACTAATGGTCTTAATAGGTTTCTTTTTTTCCCCTATAATTATATTTTATTAATTTTCATAAACATTTACAGAGATTTTGGGTTTCCATTCATTCATTGTTGCACCATTCTCTCTGCCCTCCTCCCAGTTTGTGCTTGTCCAAATGCCACAGTGCTTGTCAAAGCCAGTTCTGATTAATCTTCTTTGTCAGTGTGTCCTTTGCCATT
>NW_006400032.1:2798356-2822691 GCF_000299155.1 Elephantulus edwardii
ACAGCTTCTCTAGCCATTCGTTTGTTGATGGGCACTTAGGTTGTTTCCAACTCCTTGCTATTGTGAACAAAGCTGCAATAAACATGGGTTCTTTTTGTTATTTTTTGATGACTCAATAAAAACATACGTTTTTCATTTCTATTATAGTAAATACAAGTAGGAAAGGAACACCCTCAACCAGGTGGATTGACACAGTGACTGCTGTGATGGGCTCTTGTGTGTCAGGAAGTGTGAGGTTGGTGCAGGACAGAGCAGGGTTTACATCTTTTGTTCATGGCTTCGCTATGAGTTATACAAAACTCAGTGGCACATAACAATAACAACACAACCTACATAAACATTGCATCCTTACCATCCACAAAAATTTTAAGGAATGTAAAGAAATTCAACACAAGTTTAAGAACCACAATATAATTCCTAATCCAATAAGGATTTTGAACACTGTACCTCCAGATCCCTTAGGAAAGTCCATCTTTCCACTAGACAATTGACTATGTAAAAACAAGATAAGGATGAAGTAATCAAACCCATATGCTGGTTTTTCTTAGTTAAGTTTAGAAGTAAGTTTTGTAAATATCAAGAAAAATCTTCACATGTTTGCAATAGAGTCTTAAATGTTGAAGATAACCTTACACAATAGTAAATGTTCCATACCATCAGATCTGAAGCAATTTGTTAGCTGATCCTCTAGTTCGTTTCAGCGGCAGTAAATCTCACAGGAAGAGATCGCTCATCTTTCTCCCATGGATTAGCTGCTGGTTTCCAGTCCTGTGCCTTTGGGATGACAGTACAACTTCTTACCACTAAGCTACCAGAGCTCCCTTTAACTGGCATATTAGTTCTGTTATTTACTGATTGATATTTTCAGTTTGGTTTTTAAGTTATTTTTGCTAATCTCTTGCTAGTCAAGTTTTGACTCATGAAAAGTTTACAGGACAGCAAATAACTGACTTGTAATGGTTTTCAGGGCTATAAATCATTACAGAAGCAGACTATAGCACCTTTTCCTGGTGGGTGAAGGTCGTGAGTTTGAACTGCTGACCTTTCAGATAGCAG
Organism: Elephantulus edwardii; assembly: GCF_000299155.1. Taxonomy (NCBI): domain Eukaryota; kingdom Metazoa; phylum Chordata; class Mammalia; order Macroscelidea; family Macroscelididae; genus Elephantulus; species Elephantulus edwardii. Next base: position 2,799,413 of record NW_006400032.1, read on the forward strand.
CCAAGTACTTAACCATTGTGCTACTAGGGATCCTTTAAGTTAGAGTGTATCATTTGATTACATATATAAATAGTATTTCAGTATATATATATCCCTCATTGTCATCAAATCAGAACAAACTCATCACCCTCCACTGGGTTTTTGAAGCTGTAAATTGCACAGGAGGAAATTGTCCATTTTTCTCCCAGAGTCACTGGTGGATCTGGAGAGGAGAGGTTGAGTTAGCTGTGCAACTCCCTACGGAATATGCCACCAGAGCATCCAGTATGTTAAATATAGTATTTAGTACACTTAAGTCGAACTACATTCCTTAGTGTTTTCAAGACTGATATTTTTGCAACAAATCATCATGCAATTATTTTAAGGCATCTCTAAGACGGTTTGAACCAGTAACCTTTTTGTTAGTAGCCAAGACCTTAACCAGTTTTGTCATCCAGGAACTCCTAGAAATCTAGAAATATATGTAGGATGATAAAGATTATTTGCATATTTAGAAAGATTTTACTTGTTTTAACCGTAACAAAATGCCCTGTCCAAGATTTGACCCATTTGAGACATTCAGTTCTATAGTATTTTATCAATTCTAAGGTCATTTTTGTTTGATAATCTATATGTAGGACACATTATTTGAGAGATTGGACTTTATGAGGAGGAATGTGGCATTAAGATTAGACGAAGATACATCTGCACTATGCAGATGACACAACCTTGCTTGCTGAAACTGAAGAGGGTCTGAAGAGCTTGTTACAGAAGGTCAAGGACTATAGTCTTCAATATGGATTGAAGATCAACATCAAGAAAATTCTCCCCACTAAGCTAATTGGCAGCACTATGACAGATGGAGATTGAGATTGCTAACAATTTCAGCTTACTCAGTTTCACAATCAACATCTTTGCCACCAGTAGTTAAGAAATCAAAAGACCAATTGCATTGGGAGAGTCTGCGGCCAGGGACTGCAGGACCCTGCTCTCAGGACCTCTCCAGAGTGCTAAAGAGTGACAATGTCACTCTAGAGACTAAGGTGTGCCTGATCCAGGGCACGATCTTCACAATCACTTGCTATCCATCAGAGAGCTGTACAATGACTAAGAATGATAGAAGAAAAACCAATGCCTTTTGAGCTGCAGGACTGGAGAAGAGTATTAAACATGCCTGGACCACCAAGAGAACAAACTGGTGTCCTGGAGAGAGTAAAGCCAAGTTGCTTCTTGGAGGCAAGCATTCTGAGGCACATCTGACATATTTTGGGCATGTTGCCAGGAGGGACCAGTCCTTGGAGAACGACATCATGGTTTGGAAGGTTGGAGGGACAGTGCAAGAAAGGAAGACTCAGGATGAGATGGTTGATACAGTACCTGAGATAATAGAAGTAGGTGTATCGAAGTCAGTAAATTGGCTCAGGACAGGGGAGGTTTCAGAGCTATGTTGCATAGGGAGGTCGCTATGAGTTGCAGTTGACTCAAAAGCACGTAACAGCAGCAACGTACTCTTGAACTTATAAATTAATAGAATGATGATAAAAATACAAGTGAAAACAATTGTCCCTGTTTTGTACAAAAACAAACAAGCTATATTAATAAAATAATATTTTGGGGGAGCTCTGGTGGCCTAGTGGCAAAAAGCTGAACTGCAGTCTCAGAGGTATGCAGTTCAAATCCACCAGATGCTCTGCCGGAGAAGGAGGGGCAATCTCCTCCTGTACCAGTCAGATCTGATTTGACGGTACACACACCCACACACACCCACACACAGACACAAAATAATAATATTTTCAAATTGAACATAGGTTTTCCCCAATTTATAATTATTTTAAAAAATTAACATAAGAAATATAGGTAGTCCTTCCCATGCTCAATACCTCTCTCAGGTATAAACCCAAAGTACATCGCAGAAAGTCATGCAAGAAGGAGATAGTCAAAGGGTTACCAAAAAAACAGTTATTGCTTATATGACTGAAATATTTCAGTAGCATGCAATTTATCTTTTTTTCAGCATGGAATTTTAAAATTAATGAATAGGCTAACTGAGGATGACTTTACAGAAATATATTGATTTTTTTTAACAGAAACGTTATTTACAAGGAGCCTATTTGCATTGAGTAATTCGTCACAGAGATTTCTGAGAAGGTGACATTAAGTGAATTGTTGTTGTTAGTACTTTGAAGGCAGGAAGCCAATAACTTGACTATAGGGAACACTGGGACTGTAAGGGTCTTCATTGCCTGTAAAAGCGGGAAGTACTCACGCCAAGCCACTCCTCCTACTGCTTTCACACGTCTAGACTTTATTTTTCCTGTTATTAAAACTTTATTAACAGGACAACGGTAATGGCCTAGTGGGAAGGAGCTGGGCTGCTAACCCAAAGGTATGTGGTTCAAATCCTCCAGCTGCTTTACAGGAGAAGGATGGACAGTCACTTCCTGTGTGATTAACTGCCTCTGGAAACAGACTGGAGAGTCAGCTATGGTTTGGTTGTAACTTGACAGCACACAACAAGAACTCCCATTACAAGTAACAGCCTAAAAACCCTGGTGGGGCAGTTTCCACTGCATTCCATAGGGTTTCTCTGAGTCAGAATCAGCTCACCAGGGTGGGTTTTGAGTGCTTTAGCAACACTTCTGACTTAGTAGTTCAAGATGGAGATACTTTTAGGCTAAAAATGCAAGTGTAAGGAGCATAATCTTCTTCTTACAGGATTTCACTTAATAAAAGTCTCCTTTTTCTTTTTAAGGTGGCACGTTGTTTTCAGATGGTCCCTGAAGAACTAATACAAACCCTGCATGTGGAAATACTAACTTCTAAGTTCTGCAATATTTTTGTGCAGTGCCTCATCTTTGAATGTCTCCTGGAGTGCCAGCTTTCCCAGTGTCTATCAACTGTCCCTTCTAAAGCCACCAACGTAGACCAGAACTGCCCACTCAGTTGCTCTTAGAAGGGCCAGCTCAGCCTCTAAGGCCGGGGCCAGGACTTCCCCCTGGGCCTTCACAGCCAACCAGCTGTTTTTTCTGGCTTTCTTTCAGTTCCTATCTTCACTCTATTTAAAGGTCTGAAAGTTAGAATTGAGCCAAAGAAATAGTTAGAAGGTGATAGCATCTAAGCCCCTAAAGCTTTAAATAGAGTCAGACACTACAGAAGGAGCTACTTCCCTGGGCTGCTCCTGCATGGTTGATGGGCTCTTTCATGAACGCTACTCCTATTTGTACCAAAGTCAAAGGCCTGACAGCAATAAAGTTAAGAAAAATGTGAGGGCAGCACTGTCTACGTTTACCAGGAGAGAGATTTCTGTCCTTAGGGTGAATGGGGAAATATCATCTGTCATACAGATAAGATAATTAATTCTATCCGGCAATTATTTTTTTCCTCTGACTTCAGATAAAAGATTCTTTACCACAGGAGTTATCAATTCCTAATAAATCCTCCAAGGACAGCCTCGAGTAGGTCCATGAGTTATTTAATAAGAGGGAACTGGGAGTATGTACCTCTACCTAGAGACATTAAAAATAAATATTGGTGGTCTGGGAGCCCCCTTAATAAAGTTCTTTAGCTTTCTTTACAAAAAAAAATCACTGGTGCAACCACTCTGGAAGGCAGCATAGCATTTTCTCAAAAAGTTGGAAATAGAAATACCATTTGACCCAGCAATTGCACTACTTGGAATATACCCTTAAGAAACCAGAACTGCCACTCAAATGATATATGCGCACTCATTGTTCATAATAGCAAAGAGATGGAAGAAACCCAAGTGCCCATCAATAAGTGACTGAATAGAGAAACTATGACATATTCATACAATGGAATACTACACAGCATGGAAAAACAAGGAACTCATAAAATATTATAAAAAATGGGTGACCTTGAAGGACATTATGCTGAGTGAAATAGCTCAGTCACAAAAGGACAAATACTGCATAAGGCCACCGTTATAAAATAGGACTGCCATAGGGATTGGGGAAAACTAAGAAAAGAAGGAATAAATAATGAACACTGCATTTAAATAGACGAGGGAAAGAATGATCTGAAAGAAACATATGATTAGGTATTATTTGCATGACAACAGTCTAAAATAAGAGGTGCACAGCAAAGTTGACTGTGGGCTGGGGGAGAGGGGGGAAATTGTGTAACAATGAAAGAATATTTTTAAAGAGAAAAGTTATCTGGTAGGGGTAAGGAGGAAAATGTGCAACAATGAATGAGTGGAAATCTAAGGATTCTGTGAACTTTTGTTCAAATATCAATAAAATAAAATAATAAAACAAAAAAAATTTAAAATAAAAAATTAAAATCCCTCCACTGGCTTATAGTGGTAAAGAGCTGACCTGCCAACCCAAAGGCAGGCATTTTGAATCCACCATTTGCTCAGAGGAAGAAAGATGGACACTCTCCTCCCCTGTGATTCACAGCCTCTGAAAAATCCACTGGAGAGTCAACTATGAGTCAGTTTCAATTCAATGGCAGTGAAATATATTTGAAAATATTGGATTGGGTTCTGGTGAAACTCTACTTAAGCACTTGGTAACTGAAAGGTCAGAAGTTCGAACTCACCAACATTTCTGAAAGGACCGCCCCCACTTTTTTTTTAACTTCCCAATACAGCTGCCTAAAAATCTTGCTTGCCTGCTGGCTTGTGTCTCTGGCTCTCAGGTTAGGTATCCCACTGCCATCCGTCCCTTTCCACACACAGAAAGTAAAACTGCCTTGTGGGGTTTCCAAGACTGTAATTTTGCCAGCATGTTGTCGTTTTTTTAAAAAAAAATTTATTATTAATTTCAACGAAAATTTACAGAGACTTTGGATTTCCATTCATTCATTGTTGCACTTTTCTCCCCTCCCAACCCTCCACCCTAGTACACTCCCCTCTTGGAAAAGTAAAAGGCAAATTCTTTCATTGTTTTACAATCCCTCCCCCCAGGCCCACTCCACTGTGCAGCCTTTGCTCTGGACTCCCTTCATGACACCTAATCACATATCCCTTTTAAAGAGTTTTATAGTAAAGGTCTTTAGGGAGGGAAGGGAGGGACATTCCATTGTGGTTTAGCCAGGTGGCTGGTCTTCTATGGACATGTTGATATTCCTTGAATTCTTTGTTCTCCCTTTGACCTGACATATACCAAAATCAACATTTGACTGGTATTACATCCAGAATTTCACTGCATAATTATTATTATGTAACAAACTGTTGCCCTTCAGCATTGCTGTCAGGTTGGTATTGACTTCTAGAGATCCTCCATCAGTTTCTGACACTCAGCTTTCCCAAGGACCTTGAACCACAAGAGTTACACTGGCTATGGACTACTTCAGCAGAGCTACTTTACCCATTACTACTTAACAAAACAAATTCTACTAAAATATAGACTTAGAATTCATCTGACATCCAGAACAGCCAATAGTAGAAAATGCATGCTCTTGGAATCAGAACGAATCTATGAAACTTCATATTTGGTGGTGATACTGCTATAGATTGAAAAGTGTTCCCCAAAATATATGTTGTAAATCCTAACTACTCTACGTGTGCATGTAGACCCATTTAGAAATAGAGCTTTCTTGGTTATGTTAGGAAGACCAAAACATTAACAGGATGTGTCTTAAATCTGTTTTTGAAGCATAAAAAAAAATCAGAAAGACATATAAGAACCCAGGATAGGACATTAGTGCAAACAAGGTAGGTATACCCAGAATAGGTAGAGTCCTCCTCCTAGAGCCAGAGCTCTGAATTCAGGCGGATAGCTTCCTAATCTGTTATAAAGAGCTCAGGTGACCTAGTGGTAAGGAGCTGTGTTGCCAGCTCAAATGTAAGCAGTTTGAATCCACTAGTTGCTCTGTGGGAGAATGACGGCTTATCTCCTCCTGTGCAATTTACAGTCTCTGAAGATTTGCTGGAGGGTCAGCAATATGAATTCAACAACAATTTGTTAGAAAATGATTTTTGTCTTATTGAGCTACCCTCTTGTGGTACTTTTGTTATTATAGCACTAAGATGTATACCAAACAACTGTGGTGGACTACTAAATTAAATGGAAGGTTAGATAAAACTTGGAGCAGTCTTTAAAGAAACCCAAGCATGTGGCTACCTAGTACACTCAGAAAAGACTTCAGCTTGGAGTGACAGCAGACATTCTGAACTATAGTGACTAGTGCTGCAGGAGAAGGTCAAATCTGGCCACTCTCTCATCCCCTGCTGAGGTTCTGATGCTCCAGAATGAACTAGAGTGATTTCTTTACTCCACCTAGCTAAGACTCCTGACCTTAGAAGATTTCTTCTGCCAATTCACTCCCTCTAGGTCAGCAAAAGAAAGGAAGAACTTCAACAACAACCAAAACAAGATGGTTTAATGTAGTGATTACAACGGTGGGCTTGAGCAGGTGGGGATTTCCAGCTATTGCTCATACGGCTGTGATTAATCATTGTCAGCTCCTCTGCACCTAATAACAACAACCAGTCCCCTTGTGCTCAGGCTGGGTCATTGGCACTCCACAATTCCCGTCTTTCCGTCTTTCCTGCACTTCACTTGTTCTTAGAGCCCTTCTTCCCCCTCCTGGACTGTGCAGGCAACTGACAGTAGAAGGCTTGTGCAGGTGATTGATGACAATCCCTTAGGACAAGGTTCCCTGCCCACAAAGACAAAGTACTCTATAAGCTTCAATAGAGAAGCCAACTGTCTAAAAAGCATTAAAAGCCACTGCACTGCACTCTGGCTGAAAAATTGCCTACTCAGAGCTTCTAGCTTTCTCATTAACACAGATTCTACCACAAAATTTCAGAGTAAACCAGAAGTAGGAAATCCCCATATAGATAAATTACTTTCTAATTCTAATTCTAAATTAATTCAAAAGCAAATGTTTGGAAAGTGTATACTTACGAGTTATAAGGGGTACTTACACTGCTAAAAGCTATAAGATACATAAGTAAAACACTTAATAAATGGATTGGGGATTTAGATAATGTAACTTCAGTGTTCTCCTGATGATATATAACTTTGTTGTTTGTCTTTATGTTTCTTCACAGTTGACTACACAATCAACCAATGCCATCCAGTGAATATGCATTTGATGCTGAAGAGTCATACCTTTTTAAAGAATATTTTTTAGTAACCAATAGAATTAACATAAATTATTGTACAGAACAAAATGTTTTGTTATTGTCGTTAGGTGCAAAAACATAATGTACAGGAAAGAAACTCAAGGCAAAAGAATAATTTTAAATTTTTACTGTGTAAAATATGCACATTAGAATATACAGCATTTCAATTTCTATATGTTCAATACAGTGATAATGATTATATTCTTTAAACAGTACAAAGACTTTCATTGTCCTTTTTAAATTGTTTCCTTCCCATTAGCACTCTGGCTAACTCAGAAAAATGGGAATTTCAGAATTCTTGGTTGTGCTTACGTGAAACCTATACTTTGACTAGGAGGCAGTTATCAAAATAGGGCAAGGAAACACCATATGGTTTAAAATCAGGAAGGGTGTATACCGGGGATGTATCCTATCACCATAGCTTTTCAGTCATTTGCAGAACAGATTATCCAGGAGGCTGGGCTCTATGAGGAGAAGTGTGGCATCAGGATTGGATGGAGGAAGACTCATCAACAACATGTGTTGTGCAGATGACACAATCTTGCTGGTGGAAACTGAGAAAGACCTGAAGCACTTGCTGTAGAAGACCAATCCGATCTTTCTAATTGTAAATTCTATCTCATACAGTTAATTCTTCTAAACAGTACAATGTACAAGGTCAAGATTCTTTACTAATTAAGTTAAATTATTGTTTGGTTTAAAGATTATTCCATCCATCTAACCTAACTCCACCTCCTTCCCACGCAAGCACCTCCAACTCCCTGCAAGTTCCAGCCAAACAATAGAAAGTTTTCCATGGTGAACAATAACAGCTAGAAGGTACTTGCTTACCTTGTAGAGAGGTAAATACCCAAGAATTGTAGTATTTGAGCCACATTAGGTCAAAATGGCAACATTTTTCCAGGGTTAGAGTTTAGAAGACAGAAAAGGAGAGGATAGAAGGATTAATGGAAATTAGAATCACAGAAGTAGGAAGAATACAGTTACAATGTGGATGTTTTAATTAATTTGATAAGATGTAAGGGATATTTTTTATTTACATTTTATCTCAGGGCTATGTTGTTGTTGTTGTTGTTATGTGCCATCGAGTCACTTGCGACTCATGGCGACCCTACATGCAAGATCCCTAAATACCGTTCTATCCTGTGCCAACATCACCGTCTCAAACACACTCATTCCCACCATTCCACTCACAGAATCGATCCATCTCATTGAGGGTCTTCCTCTCCTGTGCACTCTCCCAAACCTGATGTCCCTCTCCAAGGACCAGTCCCTCCTTTCAACATGCCCAAAGTATGTCAGATGAAGCTTCAGAATCCTTGACTCCAAGGAGCATTCTGGCTTCACCCTCTCTAGGACAAACCTGTTTGTTCTCCTAGCAGTCCATGGTATATTCAACACTCTTCTCCAGCACCACAGCTCAAAGGCATCAATTCTCTTTCTATCATCCCTATTCACTGTCCAACTCTCCAATGCATAGCACATAATTGCGAAGACGATAGCCTGGATCAGGTGCACCTTAGTCTCCAGCCTGATGTCGTTGCTCTTCAGTACTCTTGAGAGGTCCCTCACAGCTGACTTTCCCAATGCAATTCGTCTCCTGATTTCCTGGCTGCTGTTACCATGAGTGTTGATTATGGAACCAAGTAAACTAAAACTGTTAACTATGTCATTCTCTTCACCATCCATACTGATGCTGCCAATTGGCCTAGTGGTGAGAATCTTTGTTTTCTTGATGTTGAGCTTCAATCCATATTGAAGACTGCAGTCCTTGACCTTCTGCAGCAAGCGCTTCAGGTCCTCCTCAGTTTCAGCAAGCAGGGTTGTGTCATCCTCATAACACAGTTTGTTGATGATTCTTCCACCAATCCTGATGCCACATTCCTCCTCGTACAGCCCAGCATCTCAGATGATCTGTTGTGCAGATTGAAAAGGTATGGAGACAAAATACATCCCTGACGGACCCCTTTCTTGATTTTGAACCATCCAGTGTCTCCCTGCTCTGTTCTGACAACTGCCTCTTGGTAGAAGTATAGGTTTCACATTAGCACAATCAAATGTTCTGGGATTCCCATTCTTCTCAGAGTCAGCCATAGCTTGTTGTGATCCACACAGTCAAAAGGCTCTGCATAGTCAATGAAGCACAGATAGATATTTTTCTGGTATTCTCAGGGCTATAGTTTTAGCAATTTGCCTCCTTCAAAACTAGAATCTAGATTCAAATTTAGAAACTCTAGGGTCTATTGAATTTGTATTGAAATTTGAAATTTTGGTCTGTGTTTTCCCCTTTTTGACCAGGATTTTTCTTACAGACTCAGTAATATTACTGATAAATTATCCAGTTTTCCCGGTTTATGGAAAGGAGGCAGGTGCTTCAAGGTGATTAACCACTCAGTTCATGCTATTCCTGATTTTTATTCTTCTATTATTACAAGCAAATGGAAACCAATTGTACTTTGGATAACTGAAGAGTCATAGCTTCTGGCTTACAATATCCATACCTCCCACATCCCCTCAAGAACTAGAATCCAACTTTTAGCTGAGATTATTTCCCAGCATCTGTTATAGATGAGTGTGACCATATCACTAAGCTCTTGTCAGATTGACTAGAATCAAAAGTGGCATATGCAAGTTCATATGCTCCTTAGAAGATGTGTCTTTATAGTCTACTCCCAACATTCTGCCTAGAACTTGAACGTGTTTTGTTGTTGTTGGCTGGCTTTAAGTCAAGTACAACTCATAGCAGCCCTATAACAACAAATCTGAACACTGTCCTATCCCATGCCATTTTCATCATCTCTGATACATTCAAGTCCACTGTCCGAGTCACCATGTCAACTCACCAAATTGAAGGTCTTCCCCTTTAGCTGCCACCATCCCAAGCAAGATATCCTCCAAGTAATAACCTCTTCAAGCAATATGCCCAAAGTATGTGAGATGAACCTTTATCATCTTTGCCTCCAAGAAACAGTCTGGCTGCACCCTCTCGAAGACTTATCTATTTGTTCTTTTGGCAGTCCATGGATAGTGAGTACTCTTCTCCAACACCACAGTTCAAAAGCGTCAAGTCTTCTCTCATCCTTATTCTCAGATACCTGGCAAGTGACTGAAAAGACCATGGCCTGAAGCAGACACACCCTAGTCCTCAAACAGACATTACTGCTCAATAATTTGTAGAGGTTCCTAACTACAGACTTTGTCAATGCAATACATCTCCTGATCTCCTGACTGTTGGTACCATGCATACTGATTATAAATCCAAATAAGATGAAGTCATTGAACATAGTGGTAAGCTATTTCAGACCAAGCAAAAGAGGCTAATATTTCTGGGATAGAAGAACCTCAGGATAGAAGGAGCTAATATATGAGCATTACATGAGAAATAAATCAGACTAATAAATGAGAAATAAAATTCTATCTTGTTTAAACCTTCATTAATCTTTTTAAAAATAGCTGAAAATTATATCTCAATTGATGCATCTTAAAATTTCAATTATATTACATTTATCATTTATGCCATTTGTGACAAATTGCTATTTCATTTTCACTGTCACAAGGTATTTAAGACAAGGAACAATTAAATAGTCAAAGAATTTCACAACTGTCTTCACAATGGGGCTTGGTAACTTTGTGAAGATGGATGGCCGTTAATATTATGCAATCATTCTAAATGGTTATTTTATTCATCAATGATAAAAGTTTTAACTTGTTAAACTAACTGCACTCTCTTGTACACCCAATGCTGCCCTTCCACAGAAACATTGACACAATCTGTTAAGTCTAATTTGGTTTTGGCTCATGGAGCCATTAGGGTGAAAGCCAGAAGAAAATATTTCAATTATTCAAAATAAACAAGTAATTTCCTGGTGCTAAATCCTGTTAGTAGACATAATCAAATTACTCTAAATCTAAATTTAGCAACCTTTTTGAGTTTCAGCTTTAAAGTTGGCCAAGAACTATGTGAGACCAAAAGGGTTGTATTTGCCCCCAAACAAAGTTCAGAAGGTAGGAAGGGATGGGACAGAAGGACAAATGGCTCTGGCAAACCTAGGGAGGAAGTGGGAAGGATGCTGTGACATTGCCTGCAATTGATTTGCCTGTTAATTACCCGCAAGTGATGGTCCAAGATAAAATGTACATAAATTTTTGAATTGGAAACTAGTTTGCTCTGTGAAATTTAACCCAAAAGCACGATAAGAATCAATAATTGAAGCTGATTAAGAACAAATCGTTCAGAGGACACAGTTCAAGAAGTTTCCAATATAAACTGAGATTGTTGTGAGAACTCTCAGAAACTAGACAATCTGATGCAGATTTTTTTATATTATATATATTTTTTTTTTAATTATGTGTGTGTGTGTGTGTGTACCATCAAATCAGATTTGACTGGCACAGGAAGAGATTGTTCCTCCTTCTCCAGCAAAGCAGATTTTAGTTCATAAATAATTCAGTTAGAGAACTAAGTGAGAAAGAAAGCTTTGGGTAATTTATCTTAGAAACTGTAAAGACAAGAAAGTAGCCAGTGAAAGAGAAAAAAATACTGAAACCAAGAGTTGTTGTTTGTTGTTGTTATGTGTTATTGAAGTGACTCATAGGAATCCGGTGTACACCAGTCCTGAAACCTGCTCTATCCTGTGCCTCCTTACTGTCTCTGACACACCTACCCCCAATATTCCAGCCACTGTATAAATCTATCTCATCATCTCTCTTTCTCCATCCCTCCACCCTTCCAAGCATTATGTCCCTCTCCAAGGACTGGTCCTTCTTTGCAACATGCCCAAAATATGTCAGATCTTCTTCTTCAGAATCCTTGCCTCAAAGGAGCATCCTGACTTCACCCTCTCTAGGATAAATCTGCTTATTCTCCTAGTAAAGTCAACACTCTTTTCCAGCACCACAGCTCAAAGGCATCAATTCCCCTTCTATCGTCCCTAGTCATTGCCCAACTCTCTGATGCACAATTCTCAATTGTGAAGACTGTGGCCTGGATCTGGCACACCTTAGTCTCCAGACTGACCTTGTTGCTCTTCAGTACTCTGGAGAGGTCCCTGACTGCAGATTTTCCCAATGCAATTTGTCTCTTGATTTCCTGACTGCTGGTACCAAGACTGTTGATTGTGGAGCCAAGCAAACTAAAGCTGTTAACAATCTCAGTCTCCTCACTATCTAGCACGATGTTGCCAATCAGCCCAATGTTGATAATCTGTGTTTTCTTGATGTTGAGCTTCAATCCATACTGAAGGCTGCAGTCCTTGATCTTCTACAGCAAGTGCTTCAGGTCCTACTCGTTTCAGTAAGCAGGGTTGTGTAATCTGAACACACAAAGAGTAACACAGTATTTTATACTGTCACCATGAGCCAGAACTGACTCAATGACATGTAATAACAATAGTGCCTAGATATTTTGTTTTCATTTGACCCCTTTATGACCATAATTTCCAGTTCTATTGTGGCGAGAACTCTGGTGGCCTAGTGGGTAAAGATTTGCAGTGACAGCAGATTATTTGAATCCACCAGTTGCTCAGAGAAAGAAAGATGGGTAATCTCCTCCCTTGCAATGTACAGCTTCGAAAACCCACTGGAGGGTCAGCTATGAGTCAGTTCTGACATAAGGCCTTGAATTCAATTGAGATTGTGGCTTAAAAAAGTGTAAAAAGAGTAAGGACCATGGAGATCACCATATCTGACCATTACCAACTTCACAAAGGGGAACTGTCCCTGTCAATAACATGAACAACACAAAACCAATTCTCAAGAGGTTGGACATGTTTCCCACTCTCTCATACCTCTTCCTACTCATCTCAACACCAATTTTACTGTTTTATTGGGTCCAAAATGTGATGTACTCACTCACAGATCACACAGAACCATGTTGGGAAAGTCAAAAGGTTATAATCCAGGTTGGTAGCAGAAAACAGGACAGTTCCCAAAATGTGCTCACAGGCACCTCAGCCTTGAGCCTCTTGGATTTAGGCAAGTGTTATGAAGTTCTCAGTCCTGCCAATATTGGCTTCTCCTGCAATTGTCCAACAAACTTGGACAGAGGTTCTTAGTTTTGATCTGTCCGTAGTGGGCAGCAGTTCCAAGTTCCTCTCTCTCTCATGTCTGGTCTCTGGTTCTCCGCTGTGGCTACTTTAGCTGTTGCTCTGTCCTCAAGGATGAGTTTCAGATTGCTCTTCTTTGTTGGCAGTGAGTTTTCTCCCAATTCAATTTAATGATGAGACTAGCCAATTCTCTTGTGGATAAGTGAACACACCCTATTTGCATATTCCCATCTATCTACATGGCAGAGTCAGGCAATGGCTAGGAAAGTAATTTTTAATAAATCTTTAACACCACACAAAGAAAAGACAGGAAGGGGGAAAGCAGTACTACTAGAAGATGGATATATTTCTGGTTCTTTTCTTTTTCTCTGAATTTCTAAAATAGATAAGAACAGAAAGTCAGAGAACAGAAGCCCTGAATGTCGCTGGAATAAAAAAAATGCAGTCTTCAGGTAGCTCTGTGAGAAGCTGCAAGGATCTCCAGTTTCACAAACTGTGAGTAATTTCTAACAGGCATCTTGTTTCAAAATTGGATTTATAGTAATACAGTAACTTCTTTCCACTTCCTATTTTCAGTAAGGGGACAGTGATCACCAAATCACTCTGATTATAAAATCTCAACTATCCATAATTCACCCCTCCCCTTAATCTCTCCTTCGCAGAGAGTTCTGGTAGAGCAGTCCATAGGGAGCTGTGCTATGAATCCAAAGACAGCACCTCTCTGGTGCTTCAACAATGGCTCCAAGGGAGAAAGATGGACAATCTCTTGCTGTGTAATTTACAATCTCCCTAAAACTTGCTGAAGGGTCAGTTATGAGTTGGTTTGACTTGACAGCAAGGAGATGGTTTTTTTCATCAACACTTATTGTTACTCTTTCTTACCACCAGGACAAGAGTTTTGTTACTTGGCATCTCACATCTTAGACCATTGCAACAGTCTTCCTGTTTCAATACTATCTCCAGTTAATACACTCGTTAATCCCACAAACATTTACTAATACGAATTGTTATGTGCCGTCAAGTCCACTGCAACTCATAGCAACACTATGAACAATAGGCTTGAACCCTGAGCCTTTCTCACCATCTCTGACACCACCTGACCCCATTGCCAGTCATTGTGTCAATCCATCTCACCCAGATCTTCCTTTCCTGCACTGACCCTCCACCTTTCAAAGTATGATGTCTTTCTCCAACAGACACTGCAGTAAGTGGTGAAGGCACTGTGGTAAAGACATCAACAACTATAACTCCATGGAGTTCATGTTCTGAAGGAAATGTTAGTAAATTAATTTCATGATCATCTTCTCATCAAAGACATGACAGAATGAATCTCAGATTCTATTCTGTTATTCTTTTTTTTTTCATTTTATTATTTTTGTGTGAGTGTACCGTCAAATCAGATCTGACTGGTACAGGAGGAGATTGTCCCTCCTTCCCAGGCAGAGCATCTGGTGGATTTGAACCGTGCACCTCTGGGGTTGTAGTTGCAGCTCCTTATGACTAGGCCACCAGAGCTCCCCTATTCTGTTATTCTTATGTCCACTAGATTTAGATACTATTCATTAATACTACCCTTCAGTTCTGTAAGGCAATTTCTCCTTAATTCCATTAATACCACCCTTCAGCTCATCAAGACACTTCCAAGTCATTGCGACCCATTAGGACAGAGTAAAACTGTCCCAGGGGGCTTTCCAGACTGTAATTTGTATGGAAGCAGACTGCTACATCTTTCCAGCATGATGTGGCTAGTAGGTTCAAACTTCTAACCTTTGGGTTAACAGTGTAGCACTTAGCCACTGTGCCACCAGCTCCAGTACCAGTCCAGCAAAATTCTCCAAAGATACTCTTTCTTTTCTATTCCACGGTTTTCTCAAGCAACTTCTAACCACTACTGTACCTGACCATGTTCACAAAGACTTCTATTCTTTCTTTTCCTTTTTTTAAAACTGATTATTTCTTGAAGCATAATTTTAGGTAAAGTGTGTTAATCTCTGAAATCTGGCTACCTGAAAAAGGAGATTAGAACACTAAAAACGGGTTTCCTTACTCCAGTGGCAGGCAAAGTGCATAAAAGGTGCTAAACAACAGCTTCAAAAGAGGAATCATAAATATAACTGTCTGAATTTGGAAATTTATAATTGTATAGCTTACAATAGCATACCATAGATTCATTTGTTACTGGAAAAGGAGCAAATGTAACATAGGGATGGCAGTGATTAAGTCTTACTTCTATCTGCTTCATAAAGGGGAACTGTCTCTATCAATAATATCCACAATAGCCAACAGAGAGTTGTTCCATCAGACACACCACACCTAAAGCTCCAGCACCCATTTCCACATATCATATGGGTTCAAAATTTGTTGTTGACTCAAAGACTTTACTCACTATTGTGGTACCAAGAATGGGGTATATTAGGGAAACAGCTTGGGGAGTGGTAGAAGCAAAGAATATCTCACAATGTAAGTCCAGGTTTAGTCCAGCAGTCCCAATTCAGATTAACAGCAAAACACAATTCCTTAATTAGTAAAAGTCCAGGTTCAGTTCAGTAGCACAAATCTAAAAAGCCTCTGGTTTCCTCAGTCATCCAGAAAGTTTTACCTCAGAGCAGTTACAAGTCATCTTCTCCTTCAATCATCTAGCAAGCACAGCAAAACCTTTAACTGTGGCCTTTATATCAGGTCTCTTCTGTGTACACATTGCCACAGTTTTTTCACAGCAATTCAAGAGTCTCTCCACTACCATCACCAGGATCTCACCACCAAGGCCTCACTCTCACCATGGTCTCATTCGGGTCCCACTCTCAGCAGTATCTCGCTTTCACCAGAGTCTTGCCCCAATCTCCATAAAATTTTACTGCCTAGTGTGGGAAGCACTCTCTCTTATCTTAGTCCCAACAGCTGTTGATGATTTGCAAGATCATATATATATACACAGTTAAGGTAGCTGGAGCTCAGAGAGGGTTAACATAAAGGCTATAAAAGCCAACTTTCAAGCTAGTATCACAGATACTAGTAAGAAGAAGATGTCAACAATGATCTTGGACAAAATAAAAGGTTATTGTGGGCCATCAACTCCATTCCAATTCATGATAACTCCATCTGTGCAGAATAGGATTATTTCATAGGATTTTCAAAGCTTTCAGAAACACATCACTAGGCTCATCTTTTGAAGCACCTTAAGGTAAATACGAACCATCAAACTTTCAGCTATTAGTCAGTACTTAGTTATTTAATGACTATTTACTTACTAGTTAAGCCCTAGTAAGCTTTGGGTAGGGGGATCTGTTTTTCAAATAAAATAATGTCCTTACACACTTAGAGAGTTCTAGTGGTCAAGTGAGTAAGGAGTTCCACTGCCATAACAAAGACAGGTGGTCCAAATCTACCAGCTTTTCCACAGGAGAAAGATAGGTAATCTGCTTCTGTGTGATTTACAGCTTCTGAAAATCAACTGAAAGGTCAGCTATAAGCTTGTTCTGACTTGATAGCATCTAACAACAACATTCTTATTAGAAAATGACACATTAACTCTAAACTCATTGTCATTGAGACAGAATGGACTCACAGCTGACCCTCCATTGGGGCTATAAATCACAGTGAAGGAGATGGTCCATAGCCCTCCTTCAGAGGTGCAGGTGGCTTCGAACAGGCAGAGAAAAACCTGACTTTAGGTTTAGCAGGGAAAATCCCTATAGATTATACTATCACATAATCCAACAAAAATGTCTTTTGATGATGATGATGATGTAAAAAAGTTATACCATGGCAAATAAGGCTTTCACATACATTCACAGATTGACTGTTCAGAATTAGAGGTTTACAGTATAGACAAATGAATATGTAGTAACCACACCAACCACATCCTAAAGAGAAAAAAAAAAGTTTCAGGGATTCAAATAATTCACCAAATTTAGAATTTTGTTAGATGTTGCAAGGCCACACTGAAATGATAAACTTGCTAACACCCAATGTTCATCATTTAGATTACATTATCAATTCTTTTGTCAGCTTTTGAGAATCCAAGGCTACCAATTTACAGAAACACTTAGGTTTTTCTCAGCAAGAGCAGGTGTTTCTTTCCTTTTTGCTCAACCACTTGAAGAGTTACTCATTTTCACGGACATTAGGTCTCAAATGAGTTTTGGGATATTATTATTATTTTCTCTCAGGAGAAGCACCTATTGCCTTCTGAAGAAAGTTTTTATTTCAGTAACAAAAGTTTTCACTGCTTTAGGAATTTATCTTTACTGTTAACTGGACCCTTGGAAAGTCACTTTTTATTAATAAATGACATGGATCCTAATATCTTAAAATTTAGTGTGGCAAAATAAAATAAAAATGTAGTGTGGCATTATTCAACAAAGTGGGCCTCAGTGAAAAAGCACTTAAATAAATATTGCAACACTTAGGAAGTGCTTCCCAGGGATGCATTTCAAATTTAAATTGTTCTAACTAATATATGCTGCTAAAAAATTTAAAAAAAAATCATTATCCTCTAGAGAAAAATCCTTCTCTGGTTTAAAAAGAAGTCTTTTTCTGATTTTTAAAAGGTGAGTATAACATTAACATTAGCACATTCTAGTGGATCTCTGCTGCTAATGAAAAGGTTTTTAGTTCAAGTCCACTCATACTCAACTTGACAGCACCTAACAATAACATGCCTTGTGTTTTCCTTAGGGAATTTGATCCTAAATATATGAAACCACAGATAGCACTAAATTATATATACTGTATTTTATCACACACGTGTAAACTTAGTATAAAGTTTAATTTCTAAATTATGCACAGTAAATTATTATCTGCGTTATGCAGATGACACAACCCTGCTTGCTGAAACTGAGGAGGACCTGAAGCACTTGCTGCAGAGGGTCAAGGACTGCAGCCTTCAGTATGGACTGAGGCTCAATGTCAAGAAGACAAAGATTCTCACCACTGGACCAATTGGTAGCATCAGGATGGATGGCGTAGACATTGAGATTGTTCACAGCTTCAGTTTGCTCGGCTCCACGGTCAACACTCTTGGCACCAGCAGCCAGGAAATAAAAAAACGTATTGTGATGGGAAAGTCTGCTGTTAGGGACCTCTCTAAACTACTCAAGAGCAATGGTGTCTCTCTGGAGACTAAGGTGCACCTGATACAGGCCATGGTCTTTGCTATCACTTGTTAAGCATCAGAGAGTTGGACAATGACTAAGGAGGATAGAAGGAGAATTGATGCCTTTGAGCTGTGGTACTGGAGAAGAGTATTGAATGTACCATGGACTGCCAAGAAAACAAACAGATTCATTCTGGAGAGGGTTAAACCAGACTACTCCTTGGAGGCAAGGATTCTGGGGCTTCGTCTGACATACTTTGGACATGTTGTAAGGAGCGACAGGTCCTTGGAGAGGGACATCACGCTTGGTAGGGTGGAGGGACAGCGCAGGAAGGGAAGACCCTTTATGATGTGGATTGATTCGGTGACTGGGGTAATCAGGATGGGTGTGTCAGAGGCAATGCGATTGGCACAGGATAGAGCAGGGTTTAGGGCTGTTGTACATAGGGTCGCTATGAGTCGCAAATGACTCAACGGCACATAACAACAACAACAACACCACAATGAGTAGGTGGTTGTTGTTGTTGATTGCTGTCATTCTGTTTCATACTATTGTATCTACATTGTGTTTCGTACTATTCTTCATCCACATTATATTTCATACAATCATTCCCTTTCAATGTTTTATAAAATTAATCACCATTGGACTATGCCCACCATCCCCTGTCTTTTCAGATTCTTCCCATTTCTTTTAACCCCTCCCTCCACCCATCAAATTGTGCAACCCTGTGATTTCACCCTTACCCATCCTATCCCTCTCTTCCCACCCATTTGCTTAATTTCTTAGTGATGAACCTTGCTGAATCAAAAGATATTTTCTCATTTTTTAAAAAAGTATCTAGATTATCATATTGCCTTTAGAAAGTTGTGTACCAAAACGTACTCTGTCATTATATGAGAATGCTTGTCCTACCACAATCTTACAACTTTCAGTATTTTCCCTCTTTTCTCAGCTTCAGGAATAGAAGAAATTTATTAGTTACCTGCTGCTGCAAAGCAAATTACCACAAATTTAGTGATTTAAAAGGTATCTCTCTTCTTGCCGTTTCTGTGAGTCAGGAATATTAGTATGGCTTAGGGGAGCTCCTTGCTTCGGGGGTCACTCAGCTGTCTGTCAAAACTAGAGTGTCACTTCGGCTCCACTAAGCAAAGCACTATCCTTGAGCACACATGGCTGTTCTATTCAGTTCCTTGTAGGTGTTAGGCTTTGGTTTCTTGCTGGCTGTTGGTCTAGTAGGAGGACATGTGCCGTTTCTTGCCATGTAGACTTTTCCTCAAAGACACTCTAGTAAAGCCAGCAAAGAAGAAAGAAAATAAAGTCTGCTAGTAAGACGGAGGATGACTGAATGATCTGCTTTGAGATGACAAAGGCGGTTTTAAGCCCACGACATCCTGAAACTGGTTGGGGTTAGAGCAGTTTTCTTGCTTGTAATTCCCTGAATGTCAGCAGAGCCTGGATGAATTCTGGAAGAATGGCTGAATTAACCTGATTTGAGATGGCAAAGGTGGTCATGGGGTAGGTGTGCCAGAGATTGTGGGCAGGGTCAGAGCTATTGTACACAGGGTTGTACTGAGTCACAGGAGATTTCATGGCTCATAACAACAACAGCAGCAGCAAGATGGAAGATTCAACCTTCTTTAGCATACTTGTGGGAGTGTCATCCATCATCTGTTGGCCATACTCTATTGGTTAGGAGCAAGTGACAGGTCCCTCCCACACTCGAGGGGAGGAAATTACCCAAAGGCATGGAAACGAAGTGGAGGTAACTGGGAATTAAAGTCTTCCTCCCACAAAGTACTAGCTGATGCCTTCAACTAGATATGTATCCTTTCCCCATGTGTTTTTTTTTTTAATTCATAGTCATATAAATGATTTTTCTAAATAGGACCTACCATACCATAGAGAATCTACCATACACTAATATCTACCATGTGCTAGTTGGTACAGGGTGTAGTTTGGAAATGAACTAAACCACACACAGTTCCTGTTCTCATGGCAATTAGTCAGAACAAGGGGTGGGGGGAGCATTCGATGAATAAAAGTGAAATTACAATTTTGACAAATACTGTGAAGGTTTGGGGTGCTATGAAAATAGGCACTATGGGGAAGCAATCAGATCTAGTGGTTGGGCACAGTCTGTATAGGACAAAATGACTTTTTATTCAAGATGCAAAGAATGAGCAGAAATTATAAAGGAAACGCAAATAAATCAATTCCACACATAGGGAAAAATAAGTATAAGTGGCTTATGATAGTGGAGATCATAGGATGATTGTTGTTGTTAAGTGCCATGACCACAACTCTTTTTTTTTAACGTTTATGTGTGTGTGTGTGTGTGTGTGTGTGTGTGTGTGTGTGTGTACTGATAAAATTAGATCCGACTGGTACAGGAGGAGATTGCCCCTTCTCCAGCAGAGCATCTAGTGGATTTGAACTGTATTCTTCTGGGATTGCAGTATAGCTTCTTGCCACTAGGCCACCAGAGATCCCTGACCACAACTTTTCGTGACCCTATGTACTACAGATCTGAACTTTGCCCTATCCTCTGCCGTACTCACCATTCTGATATTCTTGAGCCCACTGATACAGTCAGTGTCCATCTCTTTGAGACTCTTCCAGTCCTTCACTGACTTTCCACCTTTTCAAGCATATGGCTTTCTCAAAGGACTGGCCTCTACTAGCAGCATGTCCAAAGCATGTGAAACAAAGTTTCACCATCTTTGCCTCTAAGGAGCAGGAGTGAGTTGTACTCTAGTGAAACTCTGGTTTCACTTTCTCCAAGACATAATTATTTGTTCTCCTGGCAGTCCGTGATGAAAAGTACACTTAGAACAAGGAAACCAACTTTGATCTCCCTTCTGGAGGCCACACCCATATAACCAACCACCTGCCTACTCCTATCACCACTTCAAACACAATGTGTGCAAAGCCAAGCATAAGAACTTGCTTGTCAAACTTAATGCTCTTTAACATTTTGATGAGTGAATGGCACTTCGTCTGTCCAATCAGAAATACCCAGAAGTCATTCTTGACAATTCTCTCCTCTTAATAATCTCTGACCAAATCCTATTTACTTTATCTCTTGTTACAAGCAACTAGATACACTAGGTTTCTCATGGCTTCAGGCTTTCACTTTAGCTGGTTTCCCTGCCTGCAAATAACTCTCCCTTTTCACCCCCTTTAACTTACTAACATTCTACTTTTCTTTGAAAACTTAAATATATTGCATTTTAAATCTTCTGCTACTCCTAAAGAGAAAGAATGTCTCCCTCTCCAATTATATAAAATAAAACCCAACAAAATGACCGCCACAAGCTCCTGGTTGTGACCTTTCAGAAACAGATCCCTAGTCCTGTCTTTTAAGATTCCTTTGGATGGATTTGAACCACCAACTTTTTGATTACTAGTCAGCGATTAACAGTTTGTGCTACCTTGAGAACTTAACGTAATAAACACTGACTCAATGGCTGTGGTTTGAGTTTGAGCTCTTGGAATCAATATCAGTGGAGGGAAGGGGGAAGAAAGAAGCAGGATTGTGCAGAAGAATTGAGCTGAAGCACAGTCTCAACAAACCTGGGCCAATCCCACACAGTACTGTTCTTGTTGTGTGTACCGTCAAGTCGCATCCAACCCATAGCTGACCCTCCGGTGGGTTTTCAAAGACAGTTAATTGCACAGGAGGAGATTACCTATCCTTTTCCCACAGAGCAGCTGGTGGATTTGAACCGTGCACCTTTGGGATTGCAGCGCTCTGAGGTTGGGATAAAACAAAAAAACCAAACTCTTTGTCACTGAGTCAATTCTGACTCATTGTGACACTGTAGCACAGAGTAGCGTGTGTTTGAAGGGGCATTTGGATGATGATGCTTCACAGCCCTCAATCAAAATCTCATGCTCAAATCAAATCACTATGGTAATACTCTGTGGTATTAAAGTAATTTTTTAAGGAAGAAGGGTCCATTGTACTCACTAGATACTGAAATAGTTTTGAGTATAGAAATACATTTAAAGCAAAAAGTTCAGATGCAGTTTTTTAAAAAAGCAACAACTATGAAAGAAATCATTAAATAAATGGTCCAAGAAGACTGATTAAAAACAGAACAAGGGGGCATAATTGATAGGACAGAGTGTCAATCCCTTCTGTTTTGTCAGTTTCTCAGCCAGTTTTTCATTATCACTCCCTAAGAAGTCTTTGAGACATTATCCCCTAATTGTTGCTTCTGCAAATTTTTAGTATCACAGGTTTCCTGTATGTCCGTTTATATACTGTATTTTAACTATACTTTTTACATTTAAAAAAGTAAGATTCTTTAAGAGACAATAATCTTTATTTGTATAAGGGAAATATTATTCCATTGAGAATGAAGATTTTCAGTAATAACCATAAGTGCTCTATACACACATAAAATAACAACTGCAAACAGGGAACTCTGATGACCTAGTGTTAAGAAGCTGTGCTGCGACCCCACCCCAAAGGCAGGAAGTTCAAATCCACCAGTTTCTCTGCAGGAGAAAGATGAGCAATCTCCTCTTGTGCAATTAACTGCCTCTGAAATCCTGCTTGACACTGATTGACATGGGACTCTAAGAGATGATGAGGATGGTGCAGAATAGTACAAGGTTCAGATCTGTTGTTTACAGGATTGTTCTCAGTTGCCGTCAATTCAGTGGCACCCAACAACAGCTTGTGAAACTATTTGAGTGCGGTGTGTAGAACATGAAATCAGAGCAAAGGGGATTAAATTCTTTTAGAGGATAGCCACCAAGCTAAAACAGTCTAATAGACTCTTTACTACTAAAGAATATAGCAACATAGCTTTTTCTTTTTTCTTTCTTTTTTTTTTTAAGAGAGCTCTGGTGGCCTAGTGGCCAGAAGCTGAGCTGCAAGCCCAAAGCAGTTTTAAAATTTATTTATTAGTTAGAGGCACCTCTGTTATTTTATCCAGCTACTGGGCAAACCTTTCCCTGTGTCATGTAATTTTTATCACTTCAATGTAATTGTAAAATATTTCAGGTATACAGTAGGTAGAGATAACATAAGAGCACTCTTTTTTTTTTTTC